>NC_060268.1:75416157-75423969 GCF_021613505.1 Equus quagga | reverse complement strand
GGCTGTCTCATGAGGCCTTACTTTGCAATTCTGTGGAGGACACTCTCATCCAGGTCTACTTGTGATTCTAATTTTTCTTTCAAGTGACTGTGTTGAAGGACCCTCCTTGGGAAATTCGTGACCCATTTGGAAGTAACCTACTTCCAGCAAGCATTTTGTCCTGGAACTCTTGGCCTTCAAATTTGCCCACCTTGTTAGGATTTTCTTTTGTCCAAATGAAGGGATTTTGCCTTGACTTTGAGGCACAGAAAGGACCATTCTTGTTAATTTCACTGGGACAATTCATGTGGATATCTTGTATCCTTCAGTCAGTGTCCCTAAGAAGCCCCTTTTGCTGGTGGTGACCTCATGTTGCAGTGGCCCTTGCCTTTCAGCCAAGTACACTTCCCTTGTGAGTCCTTCCAGACAATGTATGTCCACCTTTTTTCAAACTTGTGTTGAGGCAGTCTACGTGGAAAGAGTAGGTTAGTCTCCACAAAAGTAATCGCTTTTATTAAGGCATTTCTGTGTTATTTAAATACCTGCCCAGTGTCCCAGGTCACATTCTTTTGTTTTTAATCCTTGTTCTTCAGCAGTGTGAGTGTCAATCAAGAAGCTTTATATAACAAATGCCGTTTTAATTGGGGAATTACACCCATACGTAGCAGACTTCATACACACATGGTGCATCCTCCTCTTTTTGTTATTTCTCTGTTTAGTATTTCCAAAAAGCCATAATGAAATTGAACATTGCTGTGTTCTCATTTGCTTCCCATATGCCCATTTGTTTACTGGACCTTCAAAGTTGAACAGTTTTTATTTGATACTGAAGTTATACTTCTGTATATTTATACTACAATGAATTTACTTTTCTATGTTTGACTTTCCTTAGATTATTATACTTTTTCAACTGACATATTTAATATACAGAAATCTTAACTTCTTATCACATGCAGATATTTAGTGTTTCTTTTTTTAGATTACTTTCTTTGGTTCTAAATTAGACAAAATCTATTGATCCATACTAAGTTGACATAATATCTTAACTGTTTTGTCCATTGTAATAATCAGCCTACCCAGTGAGATTTTTATATCTATTGTAAATTTTTCTGGGTTTTTTTCCAGTTTATTTTTTTACGATTTTTATTGCTTACCTGAGATTGTTTACTATTCCCATTTATTTCAAGAGATTTTGTAGTTACACTGTAAATATTTTTATCATCACTATTTTTAAATACTTGTCAGATAACTATATCATTTGTTTAATCTTTTGTTGACATCTTTTGATTTTTCTTATTCTATTAATGATTTTCCTGTTTCTTGTTTTGTAGGTGATTTATTATTTCCTCATGGACAGTTTTTGCTATTTGGTTAGACATACCTGAATTCTATTCAAATTTTTTCTTTTAACACTCATGCACCCCATTTTGGTTTAATACAAATAGCTTGTCCTACTTTTGTAGGCTGTGGTTTCAATGGCAGTCTAGTTGTGATAGCTGATGTGGTACTGTTTCACAATCACTTGGTTTATCTGGTTGTGATGGGCCTCCGTCTAGCTGCTACTAGTGCTGCCTAAGGTCCTGGAATGTTTTTCCTGGACCAGGATGCCTATGTGTCTATTTAGGGGAAGGGAGACTAGAATACAAAAATGAAGAATTCCTCTTAGTTCATGCAGCTCAATAACATGGGATAACCCGACCTCTGTCACCCAGCTGATACCATCCTCAGGTGCAGAAGGAAATTCTCCAGTCTATAGAACTTTGAGGCTATGCAAATGAGAATGCCTGCAGGGTAGAGATCCCTAGGCCAGTTGACCAATGAATGTCTGTGTTACAAATCTTTGCTCGTTTTTGTTCTTTTACTACAGTTCAACATAGAATCAGCACTGGTTTTCACATGAAAGAATTTTTTGTTTTTCACCTTGAGAAGTAAAATGACGGAGACTAAGTCCGGCATCCAAACTTCACTGTCCAGTGAGAATTTTCACACTGGTAAGCATTTTGTCCTGAGAATAATGACATTCCTCTTAGGACATTGTAACACTCCAATAACAATAAGATTCTGACCATGCTAGTCAACTGTGAGGCTAATTTATTGACTGTGATGACTGGTCTCCATGATTGGAAACTGTGGGTCACTGTGTCTGACAGTGTCAGAATCCTGAGTGTTCAGTTTCTACCACGTATCTCAGGATCAAGCTCCCTTTTACAAATGTGCCTGGATCAATGATGACTTCAAAAATGGATGTCGTTGGAATCTGAACAAAATGAGTGACAAGATCACTTCTGTGAGCTGAGGTCCAGCACAAGGGACAATATCATGCAAATAATATGGAAAGGAATTCAGTTTGGTCATCAAGTGATACTAAAATAAGGGGACTATGGTGTTGGAAAACTCTCATGCTGGCATATGCTAGAGGAAACGAATTGTACAGAGGCTGTAAATAACCATCATGGAATGACATGGTAACTCTTTGAGTGCTTGACTGGCAGCACCCATAGTAAACAGACCGTGGAGAACCAGCAAATGAGTAGGGAACACTGCAGGAAAAGGTTGTGTGCCTTACCTTGAGCCAGTCACTCAGTTTCCTTAGATGTCACAGTCTTGTGAGGATCAGCATGTTTAGGTCTATTAGATAGTAAATTAGAAAAAAATTGTTAGTTTTTGCTTCTCATTTAAATAAAATAAATATTGAAGTGATATGTGAATATCAACTTCAATTGAATATTGAAGGAAAATTGAAGGGCAGATTGTATTTATTGGATTCTCTTATTCTGTGCTTTAATTTGCTTGTTGACCCAGTCTCAAAGATTAGAACATTTTTTTTCTTTTTTCTGTCAGTCAGGGAGAAATTTTCTAGGTATTTGATAATGGGTTAAATTAGATACTTTTTTGAACATTTTAAACCATGAAATGGTTAAATTTCCAATTCTTGGAATTTTATGTGGCTATTATTAGCTAATATTCATATTCCTTCAATGTGTTTATGTGTTGTAAGAGAAGTTATAATTTCAATGAGTAATGCTCAGGAGGGCCTTTGGATAAACTTTGAGACTAAGGTCTTAGAAAAATTGATTTTCTATATGACCCTTTTCCAAGGAACAAGCATAGTTTTTCTAGTTACATAGAAGATCAAGTGAATATCTATGGTTAATTCCTTATTCCTTCAGTAAACATTCAATTGGGAAGGTTTTGTTTTACAACTTCCTAAATTTACTCTGTGCCCTTGTAGAATGGAAGTGATTTTGGAAGAGCATGGAATACTCACAACTGTAGTGAAGAAGTGCTGATTTTGTCACTTTTACCTGTTCCCTTTCCTGAGATGGAACAAAACAGTGCAATCCAAAGGTAATAACCAATTTTAAATAAATTTACTCTTAAAGGCTTATTTTTATTATATTTTTCTGTAATCAAATAGATAATTGGTTTTGTGATGTATCTGTTAATCTAAACAATGTGAATTATTAATTAATTTGGTGAGTTGTCCAATGTTTTATCTCCTTTATTTCCAGGATTTTTGTGCTTTCTCCCTTTGAATAATATCAGAAACATTCTAGGAAAGTAATATAAGTATATTTGAAATGAAGGTACATAATAAACCCTCTTGTGCACATTTGACAAATGGACATGTATACATCTCATCTTTCCATATTTTTACCCTATTTTCACAGGTCAACAAGAACAAATCTCAGGTTTCATATGAAAATGTTTATTCCTTCTCCTTGAGATAAGACATGAAGGAAAGGCCCATCCTCAAGGACCAGTGGGAATTCTTAGGTCGGTAAGCGTTTGTCCCTAAAATATCGACATTCTTTCTAGGGATTATATAATACTCGAATTACCATAAACACTGTCTGTGATAGACAGCTGTGAAATATGGATCACTGATGTAGGGGCTGGCCTTCATAACTGAATAGGGTGGATAAATGTGTCCTAGAGTGATGAACTCTGAAGTGCTGTTCTTTTAACTTTGTGAGACAAGCAGTGCCCTATTTTAGAAAGTTGTGTGTATCAATGATTGCTATAATAATTGATCTTATTGAAAAATCTGAACAAAATGAGTTAGACAGTCACTTCGATGAACCTAAGTTCCAGCACAGATAGTCACCCTAAGCAAAATATATACGGGGGAGATCAGCGTTTTTATTTATGTGGTACCAGCAAGAACTGCAGTACTAGAAAGCAAAATTGCGGGCATATATTAGGGGAATTGAATTGTATGGTGCTCTATATACATCTGATTTGGGGGTGAAATTACAACTCTTTGAGTGCTTACCTGGCAGCATAAATACACTTGTAGTAAACAGCTCCTGGGGAACTAGCACTTGGGTACAGGCATTACCTCGGAAATATCGTAGATTTGGTTCCACACCACCACAATAAAGTGACTATCTCAATAAAGCAAGTCATGCAAATTTTTTGTTTTCCCAGTGCGTATAAAAGTCATGTTTACCCTATACTGCAGTCTATTAAGTGTGCAATAACATTGTGTCTAAAAAAAAAAGTACCTTCCTTAATTAAAAAATATTTTATTGCTAAAAAATTCTAACCATCATCTGAGCCTTGAGAGAGTCATAACATTTTTGTTGGTTGAGGTCTTATAAAAAACACAATATTTGTGAAGGGCAATAAAGCAAAGTGCAATAAAATGAAGTATGCCTACACTGGAAGTTCTAGAAATTGTTATGCTTATACCTGAGCCATTCACACATTTGTCTGAGCTGCTGGAATCTTCTGAGTAATGATTGGTCTCTTGAGGGCTATTAGATGGTCAAAATCCAAAGAGATTATGGACTTTCACTTTCCTTTATTAACTGAAACAAATATATGATGATTGAAAAGTAGATACTATATGTAGAATCTTCACAGTCTAATTTGCTTGCCATCTAGTCATTGGTATTGAATTACCTTTTCTTCATTTTTGTTTTTCTCATCAACCAAAAGAGCAACTTCATATACACATGCATACTGGCTTAGACTACATACTGCATTAAACATTTTTTAGATGTGAAATGATTAAATTTCCAATTCTTGGTTATTTTACATGGCTTTCCTTGACCACTTTTATATACCCTCAGTGATTTCCAATATGTTTGAAGAGAGATCATTGTTATAATGAATGGAAGATATGGTGGCTGTGCTGAGGAACCTGTGACACCAATGTCTTTGAAAAAAAAATATTTCTAAACTAACATGTTCCAGGGAGCAAGCATTTGTTGTTCTTGTGGTATAGATGGTACAGTGAATATCTCTGATGGATTCCTTATAACACCTTGTTACTAAATATTCTATTAGGAAAGTTTTGTTTCTCAATTCCCTAATGTCCGCTGTTCTTTGTAGATTGGAAGTGATGTTTGAGGTGTTAAAATTAGTAAAGGAAACCCCAACTAAAATTAGAGTCCAGGAGGCCTGTAGAGGGAGCTCTCCCATCCTACTATTCATCATCAATTACCCCAAACAGGAAGACATTGATTACAGTGTTAGTTACAGACCTTGACAGGAAGAGAGGTATCTTGCACTCCCAAACAGGAAGTGCAACAATTTTACTGCTGTATCAGGAGGAAGGAAGATTTCCCTCTTGCCCAGCAATAAACCCAGCCAATAGAAACACCAGAGCACAGCCAATAAGATCCAAAATAACAGCCAATAATGTTGTTGATCTTAAACAAATAGGCATCCAGTTATTTCTCCAGCAAAAGTAAGTATTTGAGATCAGTGAAGAATTGCAATTTGGGGTCTGCAACCATAGTGAACCACATGCAAGTCCCCCAGAAGCCAGGGAGGATCAATCCTTTTATAGAGGGGAAGAGGAAGTTGGGAGGGCCATTGTAAACAAAGAGTTGGAGGTGTAGTGGCTTTTCATTGGCTGAGTCATGACAGTCTCTCGTTGCCTGAGCTTCTTGCCTGTCAAGCAGAGGAAATCTCTCTTCTTCCTCTTGGGTTCTGCAATCCAGGTAGGGTATGAGAGCTCCTCCTTTTGGCCTCTTGGTTCCAATTTAATGAGGTTTCTGTTTGTTAATCTGACACAATGATCACCTGAACTCTTACTTTCCTCCAATGAACTGCTTTTTCTTTGCTGATGACTTTCTTGTCCTTCCCTCCTTCATCTTGTATAACCCCTCAATGTATTTCTCTACCTGCCAGATGAGATGCTTCCTGATTCATGAGCTATTTAATTAAGCCAATTAGATCTCCAAATTTACTAGTTGAATTTTTTTTTTAACAGATTGGTGGAAGCAGTGGGATTTGAAGCAAACTTCTGACAACATCCAGGGTCAACAAGAAACACAGGTGTGGCACCCATGAAACCTTTCGAGTTCACTCTTTTTTGTCATTTCCAGGGGCCATTGGTAAGTTCCAGTGGCCGAGTTTCCACTTTCTCTTTGTGTTTGAACTCCAAATCTAATTGGCTTTCCTTTAAAGGGCCTTCTTTTCAGAATGCAATTCCCAGGATGCAGTAATATCTCTTGGTTACTGCCGATTTTTTGAGTGGAAAACTCCAGCCCTTGATTCTGTCTCCAGGTTCTGTTTGGAGTCAGCCCCTAGATTCCACACTGGGAACTGTTGGTAGTATCTACAGTTCTCCATTTTGTTTGGAATCTGTCCATAGTCACCGTTCCTTTGGATTTGCTGGTTCAATCCTTATCCCCCAGTCCAAAATCCCATTGGAATTGTTGGTGATGTGCCTTCTTTTTGGCCAGGGCCGTGTTTTGGCCAGGATATAGTAACATCTCTTGGTCGCTGCCAATATATTAAGGTGCACAAGTTTGTTTGTCTTGTTTTGTGTGGATAAAGGCTAGCTAAAGAAATGAGATCCTTTATATCCAAAGACTTAAGCATGCCACCTTCTGGCACACCTGCTTATGTTATGTTTAACAATTATAGTCCCAGAAGTTGTAGATATCTAGAAAGATGGCAAAATTTTACTAACAACAACCTAGAAGTACAGTGGCCATTATGGGGAACATTCCAATGAGATAAAATACGTTGTTTAAGAAATACACTTGAGAGCAAGTCATACAAAGTAGATCAGACAGAATGGGATGCCTACTTTAATTGTTATGCAGAAGCTTACAAAAGTCTTCAAGATTTCAAAATATATTAAAAGACTTATTACAAAAGGTGAATGAAAAATAAAGAGTCAAAAGGTACCTAAAACAAAAGGTGATAGGACAGACATAACTCCTACTGCCCCCCTTGTTCTGTTTCACCTTTGTACTCACCCTTTACTGATTCTCTGTCTGAACTGCCTTTCTACTCTGAAGAGAATATTAAACAATTACTGTTGGAAATAAAACTACCTGAGCCTATAGACAAGCCTCCTCAGGTGTCCTTTACCCCTTGGTCAAAGACAGAACTAGGAGGTATAGTCAAAGAATTTCTTAAACCTAGGGAGGGCTCAGGCCTGACTGAACTCATGACCAAAGCTGAACATTTTGAAAGGCCCCTGGAACAAGATCACAATCAGAAATCCACCAAGCTAATAGCAGCTATACAGCTACAACAGCTCCAAGGCCAGAGACCCAAAATAGCACCTGGGTCTCCCACATTGCACCCCCCAGGGGTCCATCTTCAAAAAAACACTGGTCCAAAGATCAATGTCTCAATTGTGATCAACTGGGACACTAGAAAAGAGATGGCTCTCAAATGTCCTATACAAATTTTTCTCTAATGCCTTCATATCTATGTCCAGGGAGAGCCCCCATATGGACCCCTCCCAAAGTGAACAGGACTGATAGGAATTCCCTGATAAACTGCTATGTTATGCCATTAAACAGCCAAGGAGAAACTATAGTTAAAATTAATGGGATTATTTCATCTGCCAGAAATTTT
>NC_060268.1:75414645-75416057 GCF_021613505.1 Equus quagga | reverse complement strand
CTGTTTGTTCCAGCTGAATCCTGATTTAATAACTTTACAGTCAGAAATTTGGCTAAATTGGAAACTGATATTCAGAGCTTGACAGGAATATTTTTGGCTTTCTGCCCTATGCTAAAATAAAAGTATGTACCCAGAGGGAAAGAAGAAAATTGGAGGTAAGGTAATTGGAAGGGCAGAATAGCCTCTTTATCATTTAGGCTGCAATCCCGTTCTTTGGGGAACTGGAAACAACTGTCTTTGTCTTGAAAATCTCTGTAGGGCCAAAGCTGTGGCTCTAGAAGTTCAAAGTTTACCCACCCTTTTGCCAATTCCCAAAACCTTACCTATTCCTCTCAAAATGTCTAAAAAGATGAGGACTTCTGAAATAGAATTGTCCTGCATTTAATCTATGCCTTCGTGATGTAAATTTTCTATCCTCATCTTCCCTAGCACCTAAAAGCCATTCCTTGAAATGCAAATATTTCTCATCAGAAAGGGGAAGGTATTTGGCAACTGGGCTAAAAAATATCTAAAATGTCCTCTCCACAAATACTAGCAAAAACAAAAGCTATAAGATCTCTATTTGCATCTTTATGTGTATTTGTGTGTTTGTTCATATATATATGTACATATAGATATATATGTTGTAAATGTGAGATATTTTTCTTCCTTTGAAAGATATTGCTAAAATTTATTTGTAAATGAGCTCTGTTTAGTTGGTTTGAAGGCAAGTGCTTGTAAGGATTGGGCATCCTAAAGTTCTCAGGAATATGAAAAAAAACTAACCCAAATGTTCTTTCAAGTTCAGGTAATCTAAGATAATCTTTTGTAAATAAAAGTTAGTTTAAGTTTGTTGGTTTAATTAAAGCAGACGTGTCTTTAGAGTTATCGGCATTAAATATAATACATTTATTCTACCTAGGCTTACAGATTTGTCAACAAGAAAAGTAACTTAGTATGATGAAATTTTCATAAGTAACGTAACTGCAGGCCCTCCAGGACCAGTTCTACTGACCCCATTTTATCAACAGAGTAATTGGGAAATTGTCTTTAAGAAAATTTGCCAAGTCATGTAGCTACAGCATGCACAGAAGAAATTTTGACTTGAAATGACTGCAGAATGAAAGATTCTCCTCCCCAGAGAACCAAAGGACTGGGAAATGACCAGAACGTAAAAGTGAGACTCTTATGAGAAGTGAGGAGTCAGTCATTCAGGAAGATCTGGTGTAAGATTCCTTCCCCACCTCATCATAAATGTTTAGAACCTTACCATAAATTCTTGAAGAATGTTGAGTAACTTACCATAAATACTTGAAGCCCACCAGTCAAAATCAATCCCACCAGCATTTCTGTATGCCAGCCTGTTCTCCCTAACCTCTTAAATTTTGCCCCAAATGCTTAATCAGGGAGAGAGAGCTGAGGGCACATACCCC
>NC_060268.1:75291611-75414545 GCF_021613505.1 Equus quagga | reverse complement strand
TCTTGCTGCAGATTGATCTCACAGAACGGAACTGAATTCTTTTCCCAAAAGCTGATGCTGTAATTAATTGTCTTGTTTCTGCACATCAAGTAAGAGAACCCCATTTTTGTGTGGCAACAGTAATCTAAGCCTAATTGTTAAGGGCAAGAAAATTAAATAATGTAAATGGAATAAAAGTTTTTTCAGGTGAACTTTTCACCTGTTTCCCAAATATTTTTGGCAACATGAAACTTCAGTGTTGCTAAGTTAAATTAAATGATAGAGACTTATGAAATATCCAGACCCATTCCCTAATAAGGTAAAATATTGGAAGTTTTGGCTTCTTATTCCAGAGGAACTAGATGGAACTGGATCTGTTAGTAAACATGTCTTGTTTCATGCTGAGAATTTTTTTTATGAGAAAGCACATATTTCTAGAAATTGTAAAAAGTGTTTCTAAGTCTACCAATCCGCAGAATGCTAATGTAAAAGACAGTTCATATTTGCTTACTTTTCACTAAAAAGTAAAAGTTTCTAAGGGCTAAAAATTCTGACATATGTAATTAAAAGTGTTACTGAAACCAAAGTGTGTTCCCTCCTGGCAAGTTAAATCAGACTCTCTACCAGAAGTAAGTTGTCTCACAAAGTAAAGTATATTTGCAAAAATAGGAGACCATGACAAATCATTTCCAGAGTCAAGGCGTTCCCAAACAAAAGGAAGCAGGGACCTTTTATTTCGGATGGGGAATGAATATCCAAAAGGGAGAGGTGGGTATTCGCTTGCACAGGCTCAGTTGGAAAACGTGCTTTCACATACACTGCAGGTTACAGGGTAATGAGGCCTAAGCTCCTATTGGAGAGATCTTAGCATTGAAAATGAGGCAAAGGTGATACTCTTAGCTCTTATGGAGAGGCTTGGTCTTGTTCAGGGTGGTTGGTGATTGCATCTCCTTAACACAACAGAAGGAAAAATGAAAATTTGGAAAAACAGTTAAATGCTTCCAAACCCACCCTTGAGCTTCTTGGGGCAACTAGGGCAACTAGTCGATGACAAAACTACTGATCATAACATGGGAAAGGAATTTTGTGTATAGACAAGACTGGTTAAGATTGAAATCTTTTTTATGCTGTGCCTGTATAGATATATAAGTATTCTAGAAATTGTGTGACATTCCTAAAATCCTAATTTGTCCTAGTATAATGTTATCAGTTGTAATTCTGGTTATTATCTTAAAATGTTGTATGTCACAGAAATAACCAATTTCTTTGTCAATTGCATTATAATGAACCTTTTTTTTTAGTCTTTTGTCATTTATACTCTGATGTCTTTGTGAGAATCAAGAAGATTAGTAGAAAGGAAACTCATGAAACTGAATTGGGTCTCTGTCATCAAAATTGAGACTCATACTAAAAGGACTGAATGTGACTATCAAGAAAATGCCCTAAATGACTTTCATACAAAGACAGTAGCACAGAATCTATAAAGACTGTAGCACTTGTGGATGAATCCATTCTGCTTCTGCAAAAATTAAACCCTCTTTGCCAGACTTTTGCCATCCTGATGTACTTATAACATGGCAACAGTCAGCTCCTGATTCAGAGAAATTAGGATGGGTAAACAATGGCTATGAATTAAATGAATAGTTGGGGTTATAGGAAACGCAAGACAGCTGCTTGGTTCTTCTCGGCTCCCGGCAAATCCCATTTTTCTGTTTTTGCATTTCTTCACCCACCACAGTGCATTTGAGATAACTCAAATTGTGAATCAACATTAGTGGAGAGACTTCTACAAAATTACCAAAACAGTCTACCAACAATGCTGATACCTGTCAGGTTCATAATCCTGGAAAAACTATTTTTGTCCCCAGAGGGCCTCAGACCTTCTCCCTCTGGACCCTTTGTTACCTGCAGCTGGACTTCATTCAATTGCCAATTATCATGGCTTATCAATATGTTCTTCTTAGTGTATGTATGTTTTCTGTATGGGTTGAGGCTTTTTCCTGTTGTAAGACTGATGCCGTCACAGTGGCAAAGAAACTGTTAGAGAATGTGTTTCCCACTTGAGGTATGCCTTCCACAATCTCCAGTGATTGAGGCACCCACTTCACTAGGCAAATTATATGAGCCTTAACGAAAGTCTTGCAAACTTCTTGAAATTATTGCTGTTCCTGTCAGGTAATGTTGACTAACCCTTGTGCTGCCAAGCTCCAGGGAGTGGACTCTTAGATTCATGTGTTGCACCTAAAGAAGGTACCAAGCCGCAACTGGACCTGCACACTGTCTGGTGACCTGAAATTTAAGATTTTCAGGAATTGAAGCAGACAGCATCTGAAGGAGAGAGCTTCTCCTGGATAACTGAACCAGGCCTTTACGCCCTTTCTTCACTATTGTTTCTTACTTCATTTTCTCCCTTTCTTTCTTGGAAGGACAGTGCCCTCTAATTGTTATATTTGTCATCAGAAACCAAGACAGCAATGACCCCTTGGGTCCCCCTAAGTAACTTCACTGGAATTTCAAAAGCTGTTATATTTAGATAGTCGTTCAATATGTAATAATACAGTATCTGAGTCTTGGGTGAATGATGCTAACACCTATATACCATACCAGTGAATAAATCCCTGAATGTCATCCAGAACTTAACAATAAATATACAGAGCAGAATTAAAAACAACTTAACAAGCCCAGTTTCCAAGATTGTTCTAAACCAGGAGCCCAGAGCTGAAGATAACCAGCTAAATAGATCAAAGGACCATAGATCCCTATTTTATGCAATTGGGTTTCTACTTTTCCAGGGGCTGCTTCAAGATCTGGGCTCCTGGTTTGTTAGGTATAGAGGTAGCTCCTAGCTACATCTTTATATGTGGACGTTTTGAAATGGTCTTTATGCTTGAGCAACTTATTGCCTTGACAGCTGGAGAATAAAAGGGCAGTGTGTCCTTGCTGTAAACACTGTTCTTTTCTCTCTCCATAACAAAATGGAAGCCTCTCATTGATTTGTACCATCAAATTTCTAACTGCCTTAAATGAGAACTTCCAGGAAGCATACATGATTCTGGGATTGCCTCCACAGGGAGAGATTTCTCTCTGTAGATTGGAGTAAGTGCCAATGAAGAAATGATTGGAAATCTCTTCCTAACATTAGGAGAGTTGGCCAATTCCACAGCCAAGACAGTCTCAGCTTAGCAACAATTACTTGACTCATTGGCTAAAATAGTTTTGGATAATCATAAAGCCCTTGATTATTTACTGGCTGAGCAAGGAGGTGTCTGTGTGATAGCAAACACCTCCTGTTGCACGTAGATAAATGCCTCTGGAGAAGTGAAACCCAATTGCATATAATTAGAGAACAAGCACATTGCCTACAATAAATTTCACCTGATGATCCATGGTCTTTTGATCTATTTACCCAGTTACCTTCAGGTCTGGACTCATGGTTTAGAACCGTCTTGCTAACTGGGTTTAAGTTGTTTATAATTCTGCTCTATGTATTTGTTGCTAAGTTCTGTACCTATTGCTTGTTGAACCTTTGTAAAAATGACATGCCTAATAAGGCGATGCTAACTCGGTGCTTTGAGATGATTTCCAACGCTTACAACCTCAACTGAATATAGACTTTGAGTAAGAAATACCTGAGAGTTCTTCCTTCTATACTTCCTTGTTACTCATATTGGCCTCAAGCAGTTTCCAGTCCGTGCACTTTCCTTTCAATGTGGGACACAACACCCAGGAAAAGTCCTTCCTGGAACCAAAGGACAAAGGCTACTGAATAGAGAAAAGCTGACTCTTGATCAGAATACTTTAGGAGAAAGATCTTGACCAAAAGGGAGGAACAGTTAAAATTAATAAAGGAAACCTCAACTAAAATTGGAACCTGGAAGCCCTATAGAGGGAACTCTCCTGCCCTACCACTCATTGTCAATTGCCCCAAACAGAAAGATGTCAGTTGCAGAGTCAGTTAATCACAGCATCTGTTAGAGATAACAGAAAGAGAAATACCTTGCACTCCCAAACAGTAAGTGCAACTACTTTACTGCTCCAGCAGGAGGAGGGAAGTTTTCCTTCTTGCCCTTCAACAAGTCCAGCCAATAGAAATGCCACAGCTCAGCCAATAGGAAGGTGTCATCACTTGAGCACTTACTTTCCTCCAGTGAACTTTAATTCTTTCCCTGCTGATGACTTCCTTGCCCCACTCCCCTTTCTATAAAAGCCTTCCATGTTTTATAACCCCTCAGAGTATCTCTATACAGCCCACCAGATGAGATGCTGCCTGATTTATGAATTATTTAATAAAGCCAATCAGATCTTCAAATTACTCAATTGAATTTTGTTTTTTAACAGAGGGAAGGGACATTTTACTGCTTGGAATTCTCACTGCCATTCTGAAGAAGTGCTGTTTTTGTCACTTGCACCAGCTCCTTTCTCTGAAAAAGATCAAAACAATGCACTCCAGAGGTAATATCCAATTTTAGTAAATGTGTATTCCTAGATTATTTTTATTATTTTATTAAGTAATTTAGAATGTTATTGCTTTTGTGAAGTGTCTGTTAATCCAAACAATGTGAAACATTAATAATCTTGTGAGTCATCTGATTCACTGTCGTTTTTCCCCCAAAATTTTTGCACTGTCTTTTCAATAACATCAGAAACATTCCAGTAGAGTAATAAATTAGCATATATTATATACAGATACTTAGTGAACCTTCCTGTCTTATGTATGGTTGACGAATAGACTCATTTTACTTCTCATCTTGCCACATATTTATTCTCTTCCAATAGGCTGACATGGACCAAAAAGTGGGTTTCATATGAAAGAGTTTATTCCTTCCCTTTGAGATGTGAAGGAAAGTATTGGGAATAATTCTACCTTCCATCCTCAAGGGCCTGTGTAAATTCTCACAAAGGTAAGAATTTTGTCCTGAGAATACTGATGTATTTTTAGGTAATTGCAATACTCCTGTGACAGTGAGAGTCTCCCTATGCTAGTCAACCATGGGACTGGGTCACTGATTGTGTTTGCTAATCTCCGTGACTCACTAGCATGGTCATTGTGTCCATTGGTGACAGAATCCTTAGTGTTTAGTGTCTGTCACCAATCTCAGACTCGTAGTCGCCTTTATAAACATGCCTAGATCAATGATGTTGTCAGTAATTGATCCATTGGAAAGTCTGGACAAAATGAGAGGGAATCACTTCTCTAAAACTGAATTCAAGACATTTAAAAGGCCATATAACAAAGTTAGTGTTATTCTGAAGTATATTGCAATAATTTAAGGTGCATTTTTTAAACATTAGGATCGGTACTAAGCAAATAACTCAAAAATGATTAAAAGAGCCACCAAGGAATTAAAATAGTATTATAGAAAATATTTACTTAATACAAAAGAAGGCAGTTAAGAATGAACAGAGGAACCAAAAGATGAAAGACAGCTAGAGAACAGATAGAAAAATGGCAGACATAAATCCAGTCATACAACAATTATATTAAATTTAAAAGACTGAAACTGGGAGATTCCATTAAAAAAATTAAACAATTGTACACTATTTATAAAAGAGACACTTTAGAACAAAATACGCAAATAGTTTGAAAGTATAGGGATGGAAGAAGCTATGTCACTCAAACAATACCCAGAAGAGAACTGGAGTAGCTATTCTGACATCAGAGAAAATAGACTTTAAGGTAGAATATTAGTAGAAATGAAGAAGGATATAATATAATTATAAAAGGTTTAATTAATCTGGAATATATAACAATTATGGACATAATCACCTATAACAGTATCTCAAATTACATAAAGCAAAAACCAACACTATTAAAGGGGTAAATAGGCAATTCACTGATAATTACTAGACTCTTCATTACCCTCTTCTTGATAATCAACAAACCATTTGAACAATCAGTGTGGTTGTAGCATACTTCAGCAATCTTATCACCCAACTTGACCTGATATATATAGAACACTCCACCCAACAGCAGCAGAACACAAATTATTTTCAAACACACCTGGAACATTGTCCAGGATAGATCACATGCTAAGTCATAAAACTGGACTCAGTGAATTTTAAACGATTGAAATTATGTAGAGTATATTCTATGACCACAGGAGAGTTAAATTAGAAATCAAAACAGAAATAAATCTGGGAAATTGCCAAATATTTGGAAATTAACATGATGTACAGAATCCATGGATCAAAGACAGAATCATGAAAGAAACTAGAAAACATTTAGAACTAAATGGGGTACTGCTAGAGACATGCTTAGAGGGAAATTTATAGTTTTAAATTACTATATTGGAAAAGAGGAAATATATCAAATAACCTAAGCTTTCCACCTTAAGAAACAAGAAAATGACTACATTAGAAAATTAAACCCAAATCAAGTACAAAGAAGTAAATAATAAAGATATGAACAAAAATCAATGACATAAAAATAAAACCCAGAATAACTATGGAGAAAACCTGTGAGACCAATAGTTGGATTTCTGCAAAGATTAATGAAATTGACAAGCCTTTCCTGGTCAAGAAAGAAGGTGAGAAGACATAAATCACTAAAATTAGTAACGAAAGCGGGGGCATCCTTGCTGAATCTGTAGATTCCATCAGGAATGTTATTGTTTGTCTCATTGTGTTTTCTTGAGGGGGAGGTGGCTATAGAGGAAAGCAAGGTTCTAGTTGCACTTAAAACTCGGCAACACAACATAGATAGATAGATTCTCATTGTCATTAATGCTTATCTCTGAGAAGTTTCCAGAAGCTCCCTTAATAATATAATACCACTCATTCAAATTTGCTATGTTTCTAGCCAGTGTGTGTTTTTTTAACTAGTCAATAATTTAATCTATTTTTGGACGCCTCTTGTAATCACATCAGATAGATATATTAATAATATGGTGAGTCCTCCGTGGTTTCTATTCCTATAGATCCTAGGAATTTTGACATTTCTGTGTTTAGCTCAAAGCATAAAGGCATTGGTCATTAAGAGTGTTTGAATAGTTCTTTCATTTTCAGGAATGATGATATTGGGTCAAAATGAAATATGTGATTCAGAGAATGTCCCTGAGGCCTCAGTAGCATGTCCTGGGGAAACTGCCCCAAACACAGTGCTTGACAGGTTAGAACATTCTGTGCACTCCTTACCCATTTAATTATTTTTCTCCAATTACTGTACACTGTGCATTCTCAACGTAGTTGATATCATGCCCCTGGGGTGAAAATTAGTTCTTGGGGAGCAAAAGAAATCTTAAATATTACAGTGGGTCATGGTCCTCCAAACAGTTACAGAGCATAAGCAGGTATACAGCATATCTGTGGTATTAAAATTTAGAGCTGTTGAAAACCAGGGGAAAGTGTCTAAAAAGGATATCCAGACAGGTGATAATAAAAAGGAAAAGTTGAGAAATACTGTTGTACATGTATAAGGAAATTAATCTTGTTTCTGCCATCTAACTATGGAAGAATAACAAGTGACATAAGCCAGAGCAGTTGCTACAGATTCTCTTCATAGTAGCAGGTTTTGCAGAGACACTGATTTTAGAAGATTGTGGTTTTTTTCCCATTTAGAAGCACTTAATATCTTTCTCTTCTGCAATACATTATCTTAACTTAGTTCTTAAATGTTTTCTGAAGAAATGTGTCTGTGTGGTTCCCTTGAAGGAAATAGCTGCTTATCTTCTGTTGGGACTTTAAGAAAACTCAGTCAAGGTCCACATCCATATATTTGCCAGCAGGAATTTTCAGGACCAAATTTAGTGTCTGAGACCAGAGAATTATGTATGCATGATGATATGTCATTACTTTGGCCCCTAAGATTTCCAAGCCTTTGTTCATTAAGAACCAAAGTTCTATTGGGCACAAGTTATCCAGAGCTATTACATGTATGCCAATATATGATAAATGATATAGATATTATATAAATAATAAATTTAAAATACATGTTGTTGAAATCTTAAGCAAGGGAAGGGAAACATATTTGGGGAAAATGTGTTTGAAAATAGAATTGTAAGCTACCACATTGTGATAAATATTTCTAAATTTGTTTATTGACTTGGCAGGAAGACTGAAAATGAAATAACGAAGACAATGTTCTTGTATCAATATGTTTATATTCAGGAGACAAACGCATGTTTTAACAATTGTATGGTTTTTGCTTAACTTTTCTTTAATGTAAAAATTAAAATTTTACATCTTTACGTAAATCTAGTATTTAAAGGTGTTTTAATGGTTGACGTGTTAATATAAGAAAATCTGTAAATACATTTGATAAATTTGTGATAGCGTGTTCTTCAGATGACTTCAGTTAGAGAATATTAGGACATGGCCTTGAGATACACAGTTTTTCTCTTGTTTATTGGGTAATTAGTGAAGTTGAGATCAGTAAGTCACATATGAGCCATCGTTCTGTGCATTTTTGAGGATGCTCTGAATATAGCAATCAAATGTGTTATTCATTTTATCACATCTAGACTTTATAGTTATATTGAGGTTGTTTAAAAATGATGATTTACATTAGATGCTTTCTTCAAAATCATAGATAAAAATATTATATTTATGGATGTCTTTTAGATGAAGAATGGTTAGAATACTTCTGATTATTGCACAGGAATACACCTTTTCACTAGATTATTGCTTTGGGGCAAATTTTAGAGTATTGTTTAAAAAAAGAGTAGTTTAATTCAATCTTTCTAGATATTTAGACATTATTGATGCATATTGTTCTCTAAAAATGGTCTTGTGAAAACTGATAAGCTAGAAACAATTTTCTTTTGCCAATGGAATTGTTAGGAGTTAGGTGCTAATATAGAAACCATGTTTTCATTGATCTGTATACAATAGTAAAAAGTGTGTTTTATAACATTTAGTCTTAATAGAATATTTTACCTTGCTAAAATAATTATTAGCCAGCCACTCTCTGTGTCTATTGAACCTCGGGGGGAAGGGAGAGCAATGATGTTTGAAGGTTGTGCACATGACCCACAAAGGACTTAGCAACACCCACCTTTTCCAGTCTGTGTTTAGTAAAGGATACCCACACTTGGTGAATTTATTGTTAAATTGAATTACATACATGTGTGTTTGTATATGGTTTATATGTACATATAGGTGCATTTATTTTTTCCTAAAATGTTATTTTTCCTCATTTTTTTCTCCTGTTAGGTACAGATAGAGCCTAGAAGGAAAGGGAAACTATGCCTTTCCCTTTACTCTTGAATGTCAGCTCCAGAGAATGAGCTGAAAACTTCCTTCTTAGTCAGTGATTCTCCATTCCTACTGGTGATCTTTTGGACACTCTTGCAGGTATGACTACATAGGCAGGGAACTGCTTGTTTATCAGGAAAAGGCCTAGGATGGATAGGAGTTGATAGATCTTGTTCTTCTTAAGCTTGGTGACATTTGATTAGAGCTAAATAGCATCAAAAACCCATTTAAGAGCCAAATGAAAGTGGGCACAGTAATTGAGAATTACTGCTGTGGGTCATAATAAGTCTTCCTTAATGGGGGTCTCAACAATTACATCCTAAAACTGAATCTGCCTTTGTAAAACCATTTACTAAGTTACTTCTTGGCTATTTATTTGTCTGATTGATTTATCAAATGGGTTTTAATTTCTTATGGCCTGATGTTTTCCAGTCTATTTTTGTGACACAAGCACCTTATGGATTACCAGGCGTAGAATAGGCTCTCAATAAACTTTTATTAAGAGTAGATATATGGGTAGATTATTTTGAGCGATTCTGTAAATAACGTGGCCAACTAAACAGAAAAAGATAAATGATAAAAAAAGACACAATTTTCAGTGGGATTCAGGCAATCCACTTGGTTTTGGAAATGCACAACAGAGAAGGGCTTTAATACAATGTGCTGATATTGAAACGTATCAAGTTATGGAGCTGCTAGCTGTAGTTTCAGAGCTTGTGTAACAGAGTAAGAAACAGCTTTCAAATGAAATTAATATGAAAGAATACCAAAGAGTGACTGCCCAGCTTCCAGGTGACTGGCCTTTTTCATTGGAATTGGTGTTTCTGTTTTTTTTCCCTTCAGAAGATGACTACTTGGGAATTCTTTGGGGAGTGAATGATACCAGTAAATCCCTGAAACAAGACTTTTCAGACAAAGAGCCTTTTCACTTACCTGTTGTTCAAGGGCCACCCTCTAAAGGTAAGGTTTTTGTCAGAATATTTTTTGCTTTCTAGAAGTAACCATGTCTGGATAAAGAATTAGATGTTAATTTTATGAAGATTGATAACTTTTGGTTACATTCTAATTGATTCCAAGGGCCAGATTCCATAATGAGTTAAGAGACACAGCTTTTCTTATATACCTTAATCGCTTTTCTACATCTCAGTTAGTGCACTTGCTGTTAATATGAAGGATTTCGTTAACTTTTCTTATCTAATAAACTGAACTCCTCCTTCTTGGCTGGATCCATGGTGTTTCCAGAGCATTGTTGTATGCCTGAGATACAGTAGATTCTCAATAACTATTAGACTGGAGGGCAGACAAGTAGTTTTGTCTGAAATATTTGATCAAATGAATGAGTGGCCTAAGGCATTAAGGAGCCAAATACAGAGGGGAAGAGACAGATAATAATCTGAGAGAGCTGGAGATGTCCATCACTTTTTAGCCCAGCAAAGGAGAAAAAGTAGCACCAATGTTTGGCATCCTTGATTTCAGGAAGTTTTGAAGTCGTTTTTCTGGCACAGCATGGATCCAGCTGCTGAAAATGTGGCTTTCTTTATGTACTCTGAGTAGATTTGTTGCAGCACATGTAGGAGAAGAATGTACAAAGATTTCATAGCCCTCTGACAAGCTCCTTAGAAAATATGTTTCTCATTTTTGCCAATTTTCCCCACAGTCTTCTTGCAGGTGATGACCTCAAAGGCGAGGTGGATTTGTTACTGTGGAAGCCATTACTTCTATCACCAGCTTCACCAAGAACAATGACACAGTCCTCCTTATGCATGGAGACTCCTCTCTTTCCTGTGTTGCAGTGGACACCTCCTGCAGATAAGAAATGCTTAACTGAGAAATGCTCATATTGGGATATCATCGATGAGACTTTAATTTGGGCATGGTGACTGTTTCCCTTGCTGCCACTTGACTCAATCCCAGGAGCCTCAGTAGAGGAAATATTATTGCACAAGAAACTCAAAATGGTGGAATTGCTCAGTGCTCCCATAAATAGACATTTATAATTTTCATTTGCCATGTGGTGAATTTTAAAAATAGGATATATTAAAAAGAAGCTGCATGAATTTTTTCAAAAATTCAAAGCATTTCTAAATATCTAATACAGAAATTAAGTGCCCTCCTCTCTCCCAATTCTAACCCCCAGAGTTTTTCTTTATTAAGGGAGTTGTGTGCATTCTTTAAGTGGATAAATGCACACATGCAAGCTATTTCTGGAGGGTTCTGGAAGTGGGGCCATACTGTACACATTCTTCTGCAAATTGCCTTTCATTTAATAGTTTTTTAAATGCCCTTTTTCTATTTCAGTAATATACATTTGTGTCATTTGTTGAATGACTGCATGACTGTTTTGTAGATGAAATATAATTAAATGTTTTGATTATTTCTCAGCCATAGATATTTATGTTAGCACCAAATTTCTGCACAGTGAACCTCCCTATTTATTAATAGTTTTGCATTTGTCTATTATATCATGATAAATTACTTAGCAGTTGAAATACTGGGATTAAGAATGTGCACATTTCAAATTTTGAAAATTATTGCAAGATTTCCTTAAAAATGTGGTGACAACTTATCCTAAAATGGCAATGAATAAGATTGCCAGCTTTCCCACAACCTCACAGATAATGGATTTTATAAATATTTAAAATCTTTGCCAGTGTGATAGCCCAAACTATTGTCTTAAATTGTATTTCTTTTGTTTTTGAGTTTGATCATTTTTTCATATGTTATTAGCCATCTGTATTTTTTAATTTCCTCTTTATGTCTGATTTTGGGAGTCGGGGGAGGTTTTAGTCTCTTCCTGATTTTGAAGAGCTCATTGATTATTGGGGGAATAAGCTTTGGATTGTCAAGCATTACAGATATTTTTTACACACTTTTAAACTTCATTTTTGATATAAGAATGTATATAATTATTATGTGTCTAAGTATAACCGTGTTCGCTTCTATGGCTTCTGAATTTCATGTCATTTTGGAAAGGTATTTAAACTGATTCCATAAAACCCTTCATATATGTTAACTTCTAATTCTTTTGTGTTTTTTTAATTCAAATTCTGAAATCATAAGAAATTTTTTTATTTGAAATCTTAAAGTTGCCAAGTTATTTGCCATTACTTGCGATTATTTGCCAATAATCGCCCATTTATCTGTAATGCCATCTTGCACATATGCTGTATTCTCATCTGTGACTGGCTCCATTTTTGTTCTGTGGATCTTTGCGTCTCTTCTTCTGCCTCTTGTCTCATGTGTCTTCTTGTTGGAAGAAATTACAGTTTAGACTGCAATTTCATCAACTTTAATAAATTAATTTAGGGGAGAATTGGTTTTTAATAATATAAGTCTTCCTGTTCAAGGACAAGGTATGTCTTTTTTTTTATTCAATAATTTTAATTACTGTTAATATTTTCACTTTGTGATGGGGGTGTTTTCTTTCTGTTTATTTTCTTGATAATTTTTCTGTATCTGAAAGTTTTGTTTTTTTTTTTTTGGTAAGTGGTCAGCTTACACTTTCTCATGGCTTCAGATTTTTTCAAAGTACATACTAAATCCTTTGCAAATACTAGTAGTTTTTATTCTCTCCTTCAAAATGATCTAGATTTCAGTTATGTTGATAAAGTTCACTGACTGGTACTTTCAGAGCACTTAAACAATTGTGGAAATGTCCAACCTTGATTTAATCAGATTTTAATGGAATGCTTCTTGGTTTTGACTAGCACATTATTGTTGGCCTTTTACCCAAAAAGACTTGCAGAAAGAGCTATGATCAAGCAAAGCTGAGTTTATTAAACCTACTGCAGTAAGGAAAAACACCACTTTGACAAGATTTAGTAGTGTTTCAAAAGCAGAAAGTTAGGACTTTGGGGTTTGGGCTAATGTGGTTTAAGGCAGGCTTTTCAAGGCACAGAACTGGTTAGGAATGGGCAGAATCTGTCATGTAATAGTTTAGGTTTGTGAAAGAGTAAGGACCTTGATATGAGTCTAGATAACCAAATTTGTGTCTGATAAATGAGCTGTTTGCCCATGTGAGTTAGATGTTATCAATGAGCTATTTGCTTTGATGAGCAAGCTGAATCTACTTATTGGTTTATAGTTCATTCTTGTTTATAGGACACTGCTGGGGGTTGCATGAGGTCTTAGTGCCAATAGGTAAGTTATTTTGATGTGGGTAGTCTCAATTGTCAATTTAATATGCTAATTTTAAACTTAAGATATGTTTTGTATCATGTTAGGAAAGTCTTCCACCTTTTATATATTTCTGAATAATTTTAAAATGAGGTGGTAGATGTAATCAAATACTTTTTGCATAAACAATTATATTATTCTTTAATTAAACATATCATTGTGAAATAATTCATTTTCTGTTAATGAAATTTCCTTGTATTGCTTGAATGAACAAACCCTATTTGGTAAATAGATGTTTTACTCTTTAAATTTACTACTGAATTATAAGTATCTTAACTTGATTTGGAATTTTTGCAAATATACTATTGAATGAAATTGATTTGCAATTCTTTTTTGTTCTATTTTTGTCATGTTTTGATATCAGGTTTTCTGGTTGTGTTAAAATAATTTTGAGGATTTTCTTCTTACTCTGTGTTCCAGAATGGGTTGAAAAGCTCTAGCATCAATATTAACAGTTAAGCAAACACATCAATGAAATTATCTGAACTCTTTTGTTTTTGATGGCTTGGAGTAGAACTGAGGCTAACTAGAAAATTCTCTCACTTTTTTCTATTGTTATTGCTTGTTTTTTATTTTATATATTTAACTTGCTTTCTCCTAGAAAATCACAATGCAAGCAGATTTTCAAAGAAAGTACCATGAAGTTATATAAAGTGTTCTTTCATCACTCTATTAATTTCTCGTTTCAATTAATATCCATTTTCAGTCCAGTTTTGTTTTTTTCTGCTATGCATTTTTAATGAAATAAGTTTGACTAGTGGATTTCTAGCATCACTAGCTCTCTCTTCCCCTCTCCCCGAGTCAACTCTTTGGTATAATTTATCAGGGCTTTTTCTTTTTTTGATGTTTTAATTTATTTATATGTTTTTAATGAATTTCTGTTTTTTAAAAGAAATTCTTAAATGTGTAATCTACTTATGTTCACTTATTCTTGGTAGTGAAATACTTTCCCTGTTGTCAATTTTATAAAGCTTTTCATTATGAACACATTCTAAATATGCACAGTATAAGGTGAAAAGAACAGTGAGCGTGCAGATACTGGGAACCCAATTTCTACCATTATCAACATTTCACCTTATTTACTTCATGTTATTTTTGAAATATTTTCAAATAAGTTAGAAGACTTATTTCCCTCAGAACACTTATTTCCCTCAGAAGTATTTTAAATACTTTTTTAACTACTTAAATTTAATAAGTAAAATAAATACTTAAATTTTGAGTTACAAAACTCAAAATATGCGAAAGGATATTCAGTGAAAGGTAATTCACCTTCTCAATTCTGTCGTCCATAACTACCCAATTTCCCCTTCCTGATGGTTACTCGGGTTATAGTTTCTTGTTTTTCCTTTTGGACATAACACAAACACACACACACAATCACACACAACCCCCAAAATGTATGTGTGTAGGTAGAGACACACACACATACTATTATAATTTTCTGCAACTTTCTGTTATATATTTATGTAATACATAAATCTTTTAATGTTTCTAGCAGATCACTTCATATTGGTATATGAGGCACTTCCTTATTTTTAATATTTGTATTTTTACATAGGTAAAATTTATATAACTAAATGCATAGATCTTAATTATATAATTCAGTGAGTTTTCTTAAATGTATATACTATGTAAATACTACCTTATTTAAGAGAGAGAATCTTTTTATTACTTGAGAACCTCCCCTACTGCCTCCTTCCAGACAAGCCTAATTCTCATAGGAAACAATGTTCTTATTCTATTGTCATAGATTACTTTTGTCTGTTCCTGAAATTAATATAAATGGAATCACATAGTATGCATCTGGCTTCTTCCACTCATCATGCTATTGAGATTCATCCATTTTATTCCCTATATCAATAAGTTAAAAAATTTTTTTGTTGTTGCAGAGTAGCATTTCATTGAATGGGCATATTACAATTTGTTTATTCATTCTCCTGTTGATGGACATCTGGGTTTCCAGTTTTTAAATATTTTGAATACGTTAGCAGATTTTTTGTGTGATTACCTAAAAATGGAATTCACTTGATCATAAGATAGATTTTGCTGAACTTTGTCAGAAACTGTCAAAAAGGCTTCTAAAGAGGTAGAAACTTTCCACCCTCTCAGCCAGTGATATGTGATATTTTCAGTTGCTATCCATCATCACCAACCTTAGAAGTTGTTAGTCTTTTAAATCTTATTCATTTGAGAGGGTGTGAGGTGGTATCTTGTGACCTCAATTTACAATTTGGTCACTTAAGAAGATAAACAATTTTTCATGAGGTTAGCTGCCAGTTATAAATTCTCTTTAGTAAGATTTCTGTTTAATTTCTCCCAAAATTTTACTTATTATTTTAAAGTAATTTTAGACTTACAGGAAATTTGCCAAAATAGTACAGAGAGTTCCTATATATTCTTTGCTTTCCTAATGTTAACATCTTGTATAACCATTATTGTAACATTAATACATATAACAATTACTAAAATCTATAAATTAACATTGATGTAAATACTACTAACTAGTCTGAAGACCATATTTGAATTTTGCCAATTGTCCCACTAATGTCCTTTTCTTCTAGTTCTGAATCCAACTCAAAATCTCGCATTGTATCTGTAATTTTTTCCTTTGTCTCTGTACCCACCCCCCAATCTGGGAGAGTCCTCGGTCTCTCCTTGTTTTCCATAACCTTGACACATTTGAGGAATATTAGACTGTAATTTTGTACCATAGCCCTCAATTCAGATTTGTCTGATATTTCCTCATGTTTAGATTAGAGTTATGCACTTTGGTAAAAATAGCACAGTGATAATAGTGTGTGCTTTTCAGTGGATCATGTAAGCAGTGCATGATGTCAATATATCTTATTTCTGCTCATGTTAAATATGATTACCTGGTTAAAGTGGTGTATGCTAGGTTTCTCCACTGCAAAGTTACTATGTTTCTCTTTGCAATTGATAAATATTTCGTGAGGAGTTACTTTGAGACTATGCAAATATTTTCTCTCATCATGTATCATACATATATGCCTAAAGATGGTTTTCTATTTCCATGATACATTCTACAATTATTCATTAGAATATGACTGTAAGGAAGAGCTGCCTTCTCCTCCATTTATTTATGTGTTCAATTGTTGTTTTATATCAGTATGGATATATGATTATTGTGTTCCATGAGTTTTCATATATTGCAGTAAATATTTACTTTTATTTCTCAAATTATCCAAGATTTGACCATTGGGAGCTCCTTTAAGTTGGCCCCTGTGTTCCTTCACATAATTTTTTGAGCACTTCCTTAGTTTTTGGTTCCACAAGATGTTCTTGGCTTATCTTATATTTTCCTTTCCCAAACCTGGAATCAACCACTTCTTCAAGGAACTCTGGTTCTTTGTACTGGAAAATAGTATTTAGAAACTAAGATCCGAGTGTTAGGTGTGCTCATTGCTATTGGGATATCATTTCTTCTAGGCATACTAGTGTGCAGAGTTGGTATGTAGAAGTTTACTCATACACGTAGGCACACATCTAAATTATTTCTATCTCTATCCTTGTGTGTGTGTGTGTGTGTGTGTGTGTGTGTGTGTATGTGTATCTCCATACTGATATTTCTGATTACAAACCATTATCACAGGGCTCATTTTATTCTTTCCTCTTCCCTTATTTGTAACCCCTTTCCCCAATTGCAAGAAACCTACCTTTCATTACCCACAATATGTTTTCTTATTTCCTCAATCCACTGTATACATTGTTTCAGAATTGCTAAGCCATACTCCTTTAAAAAAGATAATTACTAACTGAAGTACAATATTTAACTATGGTTCTATTTTCTTTACCCTTACAGTATTCAGTCAGCATGCTATTTTCCAAACTTACTGAGGTTAGTTTACTTTTCCCCTGACTGCCTACGTATGTTAATCATAGAATCAGATACTGTGTATATTCCATTTTGAGTTCCCCCACCTCATGGTTGATTTTAAATTTATTTTTCCATATATGAAACATTACTATGGTTCTAAGAATTAGGACTGTCAGAATTGTCACTCTCTCCTCACCACACTAGTCCCATTTCCATCTTTCCACCCTATTCTCACTCAACCTCTGGAGGTAACTAATCTCACTAGTTTCTGGCTTATGTTTTCTAAAATTCTCGTTCACAAGTGGGCAAATACATGTACATTTTATCATATCCCCTTCCTTCTTACATGAATGGTAGCATGAATGGATGCTTTTTTACTCTTTGCCTTTTCCACTTAACATATCGTAGAAATCATTCCATTGGTATGGAGATTCAAATAGATCTTCCTCAATCTGTTTTGGTTGATACTAAACTCTGTGTATGTACCACAGTTTATTCAACCACTCTATTCTATAAGAATTATTTGTAGTATTTTTAAATTACAGATACTTTTAAGTTGGGTTGTTATTCACTCCTCATTTGTAAGGGTTCTTTATGTTATCAGGATACACATTTCTTGCCCAATATATGCACTGCAAATGTTTCTCACACTAAGTCACTTACGTTTTCCTTCTTTCTTTCTCTTTCTCTTTTTTAAATGCCTATGAGGTCTAAACTGTTAAATAACCCTAATCATTCATCCCCGAATGCTATTTAGTCTCGCTCTCTCATTTTTTCTTTTTTTGTTTTTTTTTTTGCTTTTTTTATTGAGATAAAATTCACATAATACAAACTTAAACATTTTAAAGTATACTAGTCAGTGTCATTTAATACATTAACAATGTGGTACAACCACCATCTTTATCTAATTCCAGAACCTTTTCAGCACCCCGTAAGAAAACCCATATCCATTAAACAGTCAGCCCCCACTCCACTTTCCCTACCTTTTCATTTTTAAATTGTGTTTTTGATAAGCAGACATTTTAAATTTTGGTGAAGGTTTGGTGTATCAGTTTGATTGTTTTATTTTTAGTGCTTTTTGCAAACTCACTATTAAATCTTTGTTTACCCCAAGTTTGCAAAAGTATTCTTCTAAGTTTTTTTCTAGACGCTTTATGTTAATAGCTTCTACACAAAAGTATAGCACCTATCTCAAATAATTTTCTTGTATGGTTTGATATGGGGGTTGAAGTTCATTTTTAATGTGTTCCTCCAGTTGTTCCAGAACTATTTTCTGGAAAGACTTTTTTCTATTGAATTAACTGGTGCCTTTGTTGAAAATAAATTGCCTATGAATCTCTTTTAAACTCTGCTTTTCCCTTTTTATGTCATTCTTTTTCACTGAAGCTGCTTAGTAAATCTTGAAATAAGGATTATGAGTCCAAACCTTTGTTCTTCTATTTCAAGATTTTCGTAGGGGAGGGAGCTGGCTATACTAGGTCCTTGGTATTTTCACTTAAATTTTGCTATTAACTTGCCAATTTGCTAAAAAAAAGACTCTGCTGAGATATTGATTTTGATTACATTGAACTAATAATAGATCAATTTAGGGAGAATCGACATCTTAACAAGATTGAATTTTCTGATCTATAAAAATGGTATATTCTCCATGTATTAGGTCATCTTTAATTTCTCACAGAAATATTTTATAGTTTTCAGTATAGAAGCATACTTTGTAGTTTTCAGTGGAGAAATGTTCTTTGTTAAATGTATCCTTTTGATTTTTGTTTTGTGATAATATTGTAAATGAATATTTTAAAATTTTATTTTCCAGATTTTGTTGCTATTATATAAAAATAAAACTGATTTTTTATTGAGCCTCTGTCCTATGATCCGACTAAGTTAATTTATTAGTTCTTGTAATTATTGTTTATATTCCTTTTGATTTTCTACATAAGCAGTTGTATCATCTGTTAATAAAAAGTCTTATTACTTACCTTTGAATCTTTATGAACTCCCCTCATTTTTTTGCATTATTACATTGCTAGGGGCCTCCAATATAATTCTGGACAGGAGTGGTGTGAATGGATATCCTTGTATTTTTCCTGGTCTTTGGAGAAACTTTGCAGTTTCTCACCATTAAGGAAGATATTAACTGTAAGTTTTTCGTAGATGCCCTTTACCATATTGAACAACTTTTTTTCTAGTCCTAGTTTGTTGATAATTTTTAGAATAAATGGGTGTTAAATTTATTGAATGTTTTTCTACACCTTGATATAATCATGATTTCTCTTTTATTCTTTTATGGGAAATTACATTGATCAATTTTTGGATGTTAATCCAACAACATTGCGTTCCTGATGTAAACTCCATTTGGTCATGATTATCCTTTATATATATATGTCTATATTCAGTTTCCTACTAGTTATTTCAGGAATTTTTATCAATATTCTTGATGGCTGGTAGCCTGTGCTTTTCTTTTCTTAAAATTTTTGTCAGATTTTGGTATTTGGCTTCATAAAATATATTGAGTATTGTTGTCTCCTCCTCTATTTTGCTAGTATTTCTTCCTGAAATGCTTGATAGAATTCATTAGTGAGCTGATCTGAGTCTGCAGTTTCCTTTGTGATATTTGCAGTAACAATTTAGACTTATTTAGTAGTATAGGATTATTCAGAGTTTCTGTTTCACCAAATGTCAATGTTAGTAAGTTGCATTTTTCAAGGAGTTGATATGTTTCATGAGATTTGTCAAATTCTGCGGCATAAAGTTGTTGATAATGTTCCTTTATTACCTTTATACTGTCTGTAAGATATGTGGAGATATTACTTTTTCCATTCCTAATACAGGTAATATCATTTTTCCCTAGATTTCTCATTCCAGGTTATTTTTTTATTGTATTTATTTAAAAGAACCGATTTTTGCTGATTTTGCCTATTGTCCATCTGTTTTCTATCTTATTGATTTCTGATCTTATCTGTGTTTCTTTCCTTCTTTTTATCTTGATTTAATATGCTTTCCTGTGGTAGCTTCTTAAGGTTGAAACTTGTAGATCTTTCTTCTATTCCAATATAGATATTTAAGGCCGTAAGCACTGCATTAATGGATCCCACAAATTTTGATATGTTGTTTTAATTTTTTAGTTCAAATATTTTCCTATTTCCTTTTTGATTTATTTGGACCTATTAGTTATTCTAAGTGGAATATTTAATTTCCAAATATTTGGGCTTTTCCTGGTAACTTATAACTGATTTCTATTTTAATTATGCTATGGTAAAAAAAAAAAAAAAGAAGTACTCTAATAGTTCCACTTTTCTAAATTTATTGAGACTTCTGCTGTGGTCCAGCATGTGGTCTATCTTGATGAAAATTCCACATGCACATGAAAGTGTATTTGGCAGTCATTGAGTATATAATGGTCTACGAATGTCGATATCTCAAAGTGTTTTTTCAGATTTTGTTCAGTTAGTGTTTAAATTTTCTTCATCTTTAATGATTATTTTCTTGTTCTATCAGTTACTAAGAAAGAAGTGTTAAATTTTTCTGTGATTGTGAATTTCTCTCTTTAGTTCTCTCATTTGCTCTTTATGTATTTGAAAATCCTTCATATTTTACACCTCTATGACTATCATGACCTGTTGCTGAATTTTCTCTTTCTAATTTTGGTTATATCCCTTTATCTTAGATATATTTGTTGTCTTGAAGTCTATTTTGTCTGTTATTGGAATGGTAATACCAGCTTTCTTATGCTTATTGTTTGTCCAATATCTTTTTTCATCTTTGTACTTTCAATCTATCTGTGTCTTTATAGAATTTCTATTATAGACAGCATATAGATGGATCTTGATTTTTATCCAATTTAACCATCAGTGCCTTTTAAATCTTTTGGAGTCTTTTGGTCCATTTACATTAAATATACTTAGTGACATAATTTATGCCTATTATTTCACAAATTTTTTTCTTATTCATCTCTTTTAGTTTGCTCCTCTGTCCCTTCTTTGCTTCATTCTTTTGGCAAAGAATTGAATAGTTGCCAAATTATTGAATTAATTGAATATATTGTAGTATTCTATATTAACTTCTGTATTACATTTTGGCTCTACTATGTATTTTGCTTAGGGATTCCTATATGGATTATAATATGTACCCTTAATTTATCACAGTTTTAGAGTTAAAACTGTACACTTCATTTAAAGTGTAAAAGTCTTGTGCAAAGTAGTTACTTTTAGTACTTTGTTATTTATTCTCTTGTCATATTTTATATCTACATATAATATAAAATCTATATATTAAAATTTTTCTTCCTACAATCAATAGTCTTTTAAATAAATGGAGAGAATACTTGTATTTACCCATATATTTACCATTTCTACTTTTTGTTCATTCCTGTTTCCATATTTTGCTCTTTCCCTTCAGCTTGAAGAACTTCCTTTAGTATTCTTGCAGTGGAGGTGTATTAACAACAAATTCTCTCACTTTTCATTTGCCTGAAAATAGACTTTACCTTCATTTTTGCTGAATATAAAATTATGGGTTAACACTTTTTCTTCTTTTAGCACCTTAAATATGGTACTTAATTGTTTTCTGGCCTCTATTATATTTTATGAGAATCCAGCCATTCCTTGTATCATCATTCATTTATATTTAATTTATCTTTTTTCCTCTGTCTACTTTCAAGGTTTTCTCTGTATTTTGCTATCTAAGTGTGGTTTTCCTTGCATTTATCTTGTTTGGGGTTCACTGAGCTTTGATGTGTAGAGTGATGCTCTTCATGAAATTTAGGATGTTTTCAACCTTCATTTCTTCCAGTGTCTTTTTCTTCTTACCCTCCCCTCCCCTTTCTCTTTATGGACTACAAACTATACCTATGTTGGAATGCTTTATATTTCTACACAGATTACTGATGCTCTGCTTGTTTTTTAAAAAATCTTTTTGTGTGTGTTTTTCCAATTTGGTGATTTCTATTGAGCTGGCCTCTGGTTCACAGACTATTTCTTCTACTATTTCCACTTTCACTTTAATGTTCAGTTTGCTTCTTGTCCTTTTTATTTCTAGAATTTTCCTTTGGTTACTTTTTATAATTTCCATTTCTCTGCTTATATTTCCTATCTGTGTATTCATTATGAGCATCTTTTCCTTTAACTATTTTAAGTGTACTTTAACGGGTTCTTTAAAGTCTATCTTAATACCACATCTGGATCATCTTAGGATATGTTTCTGTTGATGTACATGTAATTGGAGTCTTGGAAGAAGAGCAAGAAAGATAGCAGGCAGAAAAATAATTTAGGAAATATGTTGGTTAGTATAAAAGTGGTGTTTGCTTTATAAAATTTGATGCTATGATATTTACCCTTAATGGAGTCAGTTAGATTTTGTTTTATTTTGGATTATACTTTTGATCAAGAGTAGTAATCTTACATTTCTGTTGAAAGATTTTTTTAGTCTCAGATGTCTTCTTTTTGTAAAACATTTTATTGCATTACGTTTTTTAATTTAATAAGACTTTTTAAACTAGATAATATAACCCTATTATTCTTATTTATACAGCAGACAGTGTTGTTTTTATTTGCCTTTGCCATTTTATAATTCTCCCTTTCTCTTAAGTGATTTGTGGTGTTTAATTTGATTTTAATCTTTTTATATATAACTTTATGTTTCCTCCATTCCACTTATTTAGAAGATACACTGCATGTGTGTTTCAACTAGTTTAGGTTACTTACATAGTTTTAAATTATATGGTGACATATTTTTTATTTGATCAACTCAGTAGAGGCTTCCTTATTTGAAAGAAGAAAATAACATGTGTCTATGAATTCCTTATTCATGTAATAAAATAATTAATGACTATGATAATAAATGTTTTTATTTATTGAGTACACACTTTAAAGTGATAGATTCTGTGCTGAAATGTTTGTAAACCTTGTGTTTTTAAAATTTCCAATTACCCAAAGAGATGTGTCATAGAATGTTATAAATTTGACATATAGTATATATGTAATGTATTTTTTATGTGTGCCTAAATAATGAGGATACTCATACTACCTCACTCAAATTGCTCTTTTGAGTAGTAAATGACTTTATATAGATAAAGCAGCTTGGGAAGGTTTGGAACTTCATGCTGCAGTGAACAGATGCTTGAAACAGCAACAATAAGGGTAGTCATTATAGTAACTGGTTGAGGCAATATTTGAACCCACATATGTGTTAACTGCAGAACTCTTTGCTTAACCATCATACCTTGATGTTAGCCACACACCCTAGCTTCACATTGTTTGCGTAACCTGAAATTTTAATCCCATGGTCACATATTACATTTGCACAATTATATTTAATTACAATATCTGTACAAATACATTAAATTACACAAAGTCAAAATACTGAATTTATTTCCTCATTGCATTCTGTTTTGCAGCACTAGATATCCTATTGTCAAAAATTAATTTCATATATCAAAGAGAATTTGGTTGTCACCTCTTGCTCCATGTACTACCTTCATATCACTCTTTATTTTATCTTTTTTTTTTTCCATTGACAGCATTATGTTCTCAAGAAGAATTGTTCAAGAAGCACTCTGGAAATCATAATTCCTCAGTCTTGATATTATTAGCCTTTCTTTGCTTTTCCTTGTAATTGTCTTGATCAGTCATATCTCTCTTATAAATGAAAGATGTACAACACAGTACCTTAAAGCAGGAAAAGGGAATTCATAAGCTTCTATAGCCATGATGGGTTTGGCTTCAGTCTCAGCTGAATCCAGGAGTCCAGGACCTAAGGAAGCCTCTGGCCTTGTGCTCCTTCCCATCTTGTAGTCTGTGTTTCTTGGCTTCGCTTAATTCTGCAGTCAATTTTTTCTTTATGTGATTGGCAAAAAAGCCATTTCAAGCTGTAAATTCAGTTATCTTCTTTGCAGTCTTAGTAAAATGTGAACTTTTTTCTCCCCTTGTCTAGATAGAAGTTCAGAGGTGGAGGGATGGGCCTGACTTGAGTCACTAAGATATTCACTAACCCAAGAATGGAAACTCTGGGTAGTCTGATCATAGACTCAATGGAAGTATAGTATCCCATGATTATCAGGTCTACCAGTACCTCATAGTCAGGAAGAGAATACCCCCTAAGAGCAAGAGAAAGGAGTTAGTTGCAAACATGGCCAGGCAGCTATAAATTCTAAGTGCCACTACTCACCACTAATGTGCCAAGTGTTATAATGCAAGTTTTTGTGATCGTATATGTCATGTTACTAATTACTACCAGCTTATATTATCAAATGACCATATATACCACCAAACGTGCCTCATAGCCCAACGGATAACAGCAAAGACTCCCTAATAGAGTTTGTCCATTGGTCAGCTGTTCCTCTTTTGCTTAATCATTATTCCAGCTGTTCCTGTTTTGCTTTTGTGGAAGAGCTCAGTTTTCTAGGGACCTTAGAAGCTGTATGATCATGGTGGAGAGTGCCTTTCTTGTGACTCTTATGACTCAGAAATTCCTTTTATCAGGGCTTCAGGGCATTGCTGTCTTTCATTAGTTAGGCTTTAGATTTCTAATTTGCGTATAGAATTCCCCTGAAGCATCAAGCTGACAGGCAGTTTGATTGAGAGAGCTCCTTGGGATATGAAACATTATCAGGCACCACTACTAATCATGGTACTTAAATTGTGTCTCAACCTTTAGAGAAAAAGTGGTTCTTTCTGTCTTGGCCTCAAACTGTAGAAGTGAATAATAGAGTATCACTTCCTTCCTGAGGCAATAACCTCCTTAAAGGACTGTTTTAAGGGCCAGTGGTGAGTACCTTCCATTCAGGAAAGGAGTGTCTATCTGGAAGTGTTGATAAAGATTTCCTATCTCTCTCTGGTTTGGGAAGAATATGGCTATTACATATTTTCTAGTTTCACGACTATTTGACCCTCAGGCTCCTTATGTTTTGTAGACAAAAAAGACTTCTCCACAAAGCTATATTCTATTCCCTGCTTTTAGTAGGGCAGCTGGGAATGGCACTTATTTGTTTGTGGCAGCACCATCATGAATAGCTACCACACCCTTAACATCATTACATTTTTTATAAAGACCATAAGATTCCAGACCATGAATATCCAAAAGCCTTTGTTAATACACTGCCTTGCTATCTCAAAATAATTGCCAATTTTCCTTTGGAAACTCCAACCAATTAGACATGTAACATGAGAATATGGTAGAACTTCCTCAAAGGAAATAGAGGAGTGAAAAAGGTAATGTATGTTAGGCACACAAATTATTGTTCTTTTTTTCCTTTGATTCTCTTCCACTGAATTATATGTGAGCTCCCAATCCCCAGGCTACCCTGCTTATCCTCCACCTCAGTGATGCTCTTTTCAGGCTGTTGTAGAATAGGGTGTGTAAACTTAAGTTAGCATTTCTCTCCCTAACCTTGTAAAATAAACCAAAAAAAAAAAAAACAGATTTGAGAAGGAAATTATGTCTCTGATATAGAAATAAGCCATTGGTCTATAGATAAGTAAGAATAGCACCAACTGAAGGAAAATATTGTGGGTCATGTATTTGTCTAATTACAGTCAGAGTACAGATTTTAAAATTTTAGTCTCAGGCATGCAAATGCAATGTTAGCAACTCTCGACTTGAAGAAGCAGTCACTGGTATCCTGGATACACCACAGGGGAAACCGGAACAACTGCATGTTACATAATTAAAAATGGCAGTACTGGGTATTTTCTGTCTTTGTTTCCTCTTCTGAAAATTCTGCTCAAGACAGCCATAGCTGGTGTAAGACCATAGGGAATTCTCCTCAGCATCTTCAACACTCTTCTAGGAAGGACCAACCTTCCTTTAACCTGGTTTGAAGAACAATTAGATTCATCATTAAGAAAGTTAAAAATATAAATTGAGAAAAAACTTTAGGAAAATAATATTATCTTCTAAATAAAACTTCAGGAAGAAGTTGCATCATCATTCTTAGACCTGTTTGTAATTTCACCTAGTTACCATTTTTATTTTAATTACTGTCAATGTCCCTTTATCCATGATAAACTATAAGCTCCTAGAGATTGTCTTTTTCATATTCTGATAGCAAGGCTTCCCACACTTTCTGAACATTATATTTGCTCAATAAATGCAACTTCAATGCTTTGAATGATTTATTGAATGATTGAAAGAATGGGCGATTATATATATTATATATACAGTCGTATGTATGTATATTATATGTACACACATAAAAATTATATATAGATTCCAGAATGTGCAATTGCACACATACACACACATGTGCATACATATATATGTCATCCATTCATTCAATCTGGTGTGTTTTAGTGAATGTGAACAAATGTGTAATGCTCAAAGGATAGAACGAAGAAAGCCTGTTTGAGGTGAGTATCAGAGATGCAGGTGGATATGATACAGAAGGCAAAGGTCATTGACAACTTCAGTTGGCTGTCAGCACTACTGTGTTTGGTGAAAGCAGCCAGAGGAAGGTTGTACTCTTCTTGTGTCTGGTGCGTTACCTGGCATAGAGGAAATGCTGCAGCAATGTTTGTCTATTGAATGAATCACCAAAAACATGAATAACTGAATGAATGGGCAAGAGGATTTCTTCCCTACCTGCTCTGGGAAGTTTTTTGTAGGTATAACCTCCATGAAGGAGACAGCTGTATCTGGAGAGAGCCCCTAGCTAAAATTATGATGAGATTTAATTTTTGAAGTTATGATGGATCTTTTTTTAGCCTATCATAAATGAAGAAGATTACAGACATAATACTGTATGTGCTTAAACTGACACAATTGTTTCCTTTTGAGGGATTATTTGTTGTTTGATTTATATCCTGTGTTGAATGAGCAAATAGATACAGGAGTAAATGTGATAATAGTAACTAGCCTATGATTACCATTTGTTGAGGTCTTGCCATATACCAGTCACATGCTTTACCTCATATCTGTGTCGTCATTCTTATATACCTCTACATATGTACATCTATGTAGGGCTTAGACCCAGAGAAACTCCAATGTTTAGAGATCAAGAGAGGTGCCTTGGGGCACACATTGACATAGTGGCAGAGCAGCTTACTGCTATAGCAGTTGAGCAGAATCCCCATTACAATAAAAATACAAGTTGACTCCCTTACACACTCTATGTACTTTTCCTCTCCACTTTCAATCCTCACTTCTGGATGGGATGTGTTTAGGCATTAAATGGTCACGATTCATCTCCAAGCATAGTCTCCAGACACTCAGAAGCCTTCAAAATTTAAAAAAAAAAAAAACCTGAACTCAAACTATGGCACAGCTGCTTTTATGTTCTAAATAACCAGGGACAAGTTGAAGTGTAAAAAATTAAAGGAACATGCCACTTAATAAAATCATATGCAGGGAAGACAAATACTGGGGTGAAAATGATATAAGAAAAATAATCATAACCTTCATTATAATAGACACTATTTTTATAGTACCCAGTCTATTCTAGCCCATGTAGTTGCTGTTTATACAATTCTACCACATAATCTTTAGAGCAAAACTAGATATTATTTCGTTCATTACAAAGATGAGAAAACCAATGTAAATAATTACTAAGTAGCATATACATTAGTCTAATTTTGAACTTCTGAATTTAAAGCACATGTTTCAGGATACCACTCTGCGGACCAGCATGGAATATGTTTTAAATTCATCCACTCACCCTAAAAATATTTGTGGAGCATGTAGTATGAGACAAGAACTGTTCTAGGCAGTGGAGAAGTAGCTGTGAGCAAGATAGTATGGGTCTCTGTAATTGTGGAAGTAGAATATTAGAAGGTACAACCGCCCACTCATTGAAGAAATGGATGCTGGAATAGATTGCCTCGATCCAAATTCTCACTTACTACGTTTTCCTGGTTGTCTCTCTGGTGAGAGGAGGTGAGCTGTGCCAGCGATTACCAAAATTAAATGAGATATGTTGGGGAAAGTTTTACCTAGCACAATATCTGGCACATTATGTATTCAGTAACTATTACTTGTGACTCTTTGAGAAAAACTCATATTTGAAAATGATTGATTATGTTAGATACATCAAATGCTGGCTCCTGAAAAATATCACCAAAACTACCTTGCTGTCTTATGACAGCAAGAGAGATACCACCTTGGCAGAGTCTCCACAGTATATCAGAAAGGGGATGATGTTTTGAAGTTTCATTTAAGGTGGGTCTTTCAGTGTCGGGGCTTGAGGAGAGAAGAAAGCAATACGGAATTACCCTTGAGTGGTAGAACTTCTGTTCTAACATCAAGGCCTAGTTTTTCTTCTTCTAGAATTAAGTTATCCTAGGGCCTCTTCTTCTTAGAGGAGAAATTATGGGTTAAAACAGAACCTGGGTGATGTCAGAGACTATACTGAAGGCAAACTTTAGTTTACCAAGGTAACAAGTTCCTGTCCAGCGTGCAGCATGTAGCTAGGAGACTTGTTTCAGTAGTCCAATACCAGTCTGTCAGAGCTACCCAATGATCTGTTTAAAGCCAAAATATCCCTATGAAGTAGTGTTGTAATGTTTTAATCTTACTTATCAAGACTAATTTAGTGCCAGACAATAAAGTATCAATATCATTAGTAGATCTAAAGCAAAGAAAAGAAGTGAGTCCTGCAAGATGTGTTAAAGTTAGACACCTCCAAATAGGTATCATCAGTTCTCTAGTTCTCATGCAAGTTCTATTCCCGTGAAAGTTCAGTTACAAAAGCTGACTTCCACAAAAGATCCTCTAGTCTTGTTTTAGTAGACTCAGGAAACTCTTTTTCCAGGTGTGATGGGATAAGGATTTTAGATTTCTACCTGTCTAGCATGTTGTTGTGTTTGCCTTGTCATCTATTAGTTGAGCCTCAGTTACTGATTCAAAGGAATTGGAACCAAGACAAATTGAGTGGCTCACAAAGAAAAATGTGTACAAACCCAACAGTCAGTGTGATTGTATATTTTAACTACTTCACACATAAACTGTAACCAGGTATTAAATTCTTATGAAAGAGTGCTTAAAATGCAAAATAAATAAATAAAGCAATATAAATAATAATTGCCTTAGGTAACATAGTTAAATGTAACCTTAAACCAGATAGGTAAAAAAAGCAATAAAAGAATGCAGATTAAAACATGACGATTTATGATATTGTTCTGTAGATCTTGAGTAGAAGCTGTCTACATAGAGTCATCTACTTGCTTGGAAGGTCTTAAGTACAAGCCATTTCCTTCCAAACACCATCTGCTTCTAATGGCTTCCTAAAATTTTTCAGCTTGAGGTCTCCACTAATGATTTAAGATTGTTTTTTTTTTGAGGAAAATTGGCCCTGAACTAACATCTGCTGCCAATCCTCCTCTTTTTGCTGAGGAAGATAGGCCCTGAGCTACCATCTATGCCCATCTTCCTCTATCTTATATGTGGGACGCCTACCACAGCATGGCTTGATAAGCAGTGCATAGGTCTGTGCCCAGGATTCGAACTGCCAAACCCTGGGCTGTGGAAGCAGAGTGCGTGAATCCAATCACTGCGCCACCAGGCTGGCCCCAATTTAAGATATTTTATGACTCTTTGATTGAAAGACATCACTTTAAGTATCAATTTTTTGTGTTAAAAGCACTAGTTTTAACAGTACCTGATAGGGACATTTTGGGGTTTGGAGGCTCTCTTTCTCTCCCATATTTTAGGCCAGGTCTCCAGAACTTAATGGTTGTTTAGAAGAATATCAAAGAAAGTCTATTTGTACCTCTTGATTTAAAAGAGACCCTAAACTAAAACCAAGCCAGCAGAAGTTTCCACTAGTTTAGCTGCTGTGGCTATTGCCGCTGGGTCAAGAAAGATACTTTAGTAAGCTGGTCTGAGAATCTTAATGAAGTTGAGTTAGAATACCAAGAGCATGTCCACATTACTCATATCAAATTGGTAGAAAGTTTTATTGTAATTACAATGGCATAAATTGCCTGAGTCACCTGAAATATTTGGCCATGATTGCTTGCAATAATGTAGACTCTGGAAGCAGAGATAATATTCTTAGACTCATAGATTGTCCTGTTACTAGGTCAAAAGGAAAAATTCATCGAACCCCAGAAGGAGTTGAGTTCATTGCCATTAAAGCAAACCTTAGGCAATGGGGAGTTTGAGAGTCTCTGAGAATGTTGCTAATTAGAGTTTAAGATTTCTGTTTATTCTGTCTTTCCTGAAGATTGGAATAATATGGACAATAGGGTTACTGTGTGACTGGCAGAGCTGTGCAAAGCTCTTTAATTGTGGTCTCAGTAAAATGGTTGTGCCTAGTACTACAGAGCTGGTTTGGGAACATAAAATCATATAATGTATTGCTACTGGGAGAGCTGGAAATCTCCAACAAGACTTCAGTCCATCCCCCAGATAAGCAAACAATCACAATAAATATTCAGAACATAGTGCAGAAAGTATTTATGAACTCTGTTTGGAAGTGTTCTGGGAAGCCCTGAGGTTTGGGCTGTTGTCCATGACATTTATGGTTTTACCTAGAATGACAAATGAGACATACACCACAAACACCTCCAGTAATCTTAGTAAATTTTTCCACCAATGTTGATTATGTGCAGTAGCCAATTTGTCCTTGCTGTCTGGATAATTTCATGTTAAATTTTTGCAATTTTCCATTTAAGGTCCTCTGGCACCAAGTGCCCATCCTGAGAAGGCAAGAGATTATTCTCATGTAATTTACTCCATATTTCTCCCAGTAACACTTTGCTGGCTCTGGAGCCAATTTCTGGCATTCCAAACTTATTCTGACCTCTCAAAAGATTTAATCATGAGGGACAGGATCTTAGTGAGGGCTGCCTGCTGGGGCATTTCCTTAAGCTTCCATGGTGTTCCCTTTTGCATGTTTACTTTATAATAACTGCCTCTTTGGGAAACTTTAGAACACCAAAAGTTATTTAATTTGCTGACCATTCTTAATTGAGGCACCTGCTGAGATCAAGAACCCTGTTTATTTACAACGCATTCTAAAACAATGGACTACACTCAAAGTATACTTAATATCAGTGTGTATAACCACTCTCTTATCTCTCTCATAAGTGACCAGGTGTGTGGAGTGCAATGTGTACTGCAATCTGGGCAATTTTCCCTGGGACATAGTTTAAGTATGCTGTTGATATTCCTGGGTGGAGAAACAAGTATAGACTATTTTGATCCAAAGAGACACTAACAAAAAAGTAGAACATAAAAAAGTAGAACGCAAATCTACCGTTCTAAAATATACAACTTCAAGGAGTCACTGAAAATAAAATGGTATTTTGGCGTAGTTCTACAGGAAGATGGAATGACTATTTTATTTATGGTTCTGAGGTCCTGAACAAATCCTTATTTCTACCAAGTTGGTGTCTGGAATTGGAGGGTAAAAGTATTATAAGGCCTAGTACGAGTTTTTGGCTTATGTTTTTAGTTGTTTTCAGTTCCTGGTTTTAGAAGATATTGAGAAACTTTGGGTAGCAGTTTAGGTGGATAAATCTAAACCTTACTGGATTTATCCCAAATAATCTTAACTATATTAGTAGAAGATCTTGTGCACAAAAATGTCGAGCACTTCCTTGAGATCTTCGAATAGGGCTTGATTTCATTACAAAAGTAGTAGTAATCAATTTCCAAGTTATCTATGGACTGTATGAAGAGGGGGGTCCTCAGGGACTCAAGGTCTACACCATCCAGAGAGAGTTTAATTTGCAATTCCATTTGTACAGTAAATCTCTACCTGTCAAGTGAGCCGATGGATGTGGTATTACAGTGGAAGAAGGAATGTAATTCAGTTAAAGTCTGAGGCTGATTTTTGATAGGCTGGGACATGGGGAACATCTGAGGATTATTGGAGAAACCTACAACCTAAATACTTTGTCATTTCTGAAGAAGAGGTTGTGTAATAGTGGTAGGGTTCAAAATTGATATTGTAGCACCCGTATCAATTTTTAAAATTGCAAGTTTATCCTTTAGTATGTAGAGGAAGTATTCCTTTTGACTTTAAGGGTGAAATGGGTAATTAGGTGCTTGATGCCAGCTTGAAGCACTTTCATTGATTACTTGTTTCATGTTTTCCCTTTTAGATTTTCAGTTAATGTAGGACAATTATTTTCCTAATGTACATAATGTTTGAAAGTGTCTGGGATGGGAGGATGTAGTTTTGTCTCTAGTCTGATTTTGTTTTTATTATAAAACTCTTTCAAAATGTTTAGTGAGGTGCTGGAGATCTAATAATGTGGCTATTTCCCATTCTAGTTTTTTCTTGCATGTTAAATCCTCTATTTCTGGCTTAAGTTTATTTATATCCTTTCCTTGATTTTTAGCACTTACCATCTAATATAAAGTATAGTACTTAATATTTCTTAATGATTGTCTCCTTGCACTAAAATATAAACATGCTGAGCCTGTGTGCCTTTAACTATACTCTTACCAATTCCCTGACTGAAAAATAAATAAACATTAACTTAAACTTGAAAACCAAGAGCTAAATTTACTTCAAATTATTGGTCTGGTAAGGGGAAAACTGCAAGAGAAATTTGAGCTTCTTGATTCCTGAATAAAAGCAAAATTTAAAGAATTTTGAGGATAAGTGGAATTTAGGTTAAATTTATAATCAGTATTTTGATTAGATGAAAGCAAAAATGCGGCTGATTGGATGGGATTGATTTGATCAAAGCCAAATGGAGATAATTAGGACTGCAGAGCAGGTCAGTTCAGTTAGTATTTGCTGATTGTGAGGATTTACCTAAAAACAGTTTTGACTACTTTTGCAGCTACCTGAGCACTAAGTAATCCTGTCTTTCATGGGAGAGTAGAATTTGCAGCTACTTTTGTACATGTGTTATGTGTTTCCGGGAAGGGTGGCAGTTTTCATCGTACCATCAAAACTTGGAAAAACACAGGGAACATAAAAGTGGGAACAGAGAATAGTGTTCATAGCCATCTAGATACTCTTTGCGCCTTTGTCGATTACTGAAATTTTTCCTAACTTAAAATTTTTTAAATATAGAGAACATTTGAAGAGTAATTTTTTTTCCAACTATTTAAAAAATATTTATGAAGTGGGAAGATTCCTTGAAAACGCAACTAGTGAAAAAATCACAAAAAGAAATAGAAAATAGGAATTGTCCTTTATTTGTTAAAGACATTGAATCCGTAATGAAAGTCTTTCCAAAGAAGAATACCCTAGGCATAAATATTCTCACTAGTGGATTTTTACAAGTATTTAAGGGAAAATATATCATTAATTTTCATTTTCTCAGAATAGCTTTAGAAATTCTAGTAACTAAACCTGACAGTGACACTGTAAAAAATGATTTACAGAATACGGGTACTATGAATATAGGTGCAAACATCCTAAATGCAATAATAGGAAATCAAATTATGTGAAATATTTTAAAAATGCATCAAAACCATTTAAGGTTTACTTAAGTAACAAAAAAAGGTTTTTTGCATTCAAAAAATGATTCAAGACTCCTGATTTTAACTCTTGAAGAGCTTTGAAGTCATCATTTCTGTCCTTATAACAAAATGAAAAATTGACAAACTGAAAAATCAATGATTTCCTTGGATCCGTCAGAGACCTGAGGCTGCAGGGAAAACTGCCACCCCAAATCTGGAGAGAGAGACTTATCTATTGAGATACAGGTGAGATCTGGTTAGCTGAAACAAAAGCCACAAATTGTTAGGAACACTTAAATGACAATTTAGATGAACAGCTGGACAGAATGTAAACTAGAGTGAAAGCGAGAAACTCCTGGGAACTCTCACACTTTTATGGGCTTTACCTACATGAACCTTACAAGTTTCTCATGGTAAAGATTTGAGAAAGACCCCCTCAGGACTCTAGAAGGAGGAGAAGAGTAATCATTATGAAATACACCCAGAGAATTTTCAATAACAAAGGCCTGATTTCCATGGGAAGGACTTGGGCAAAGGTTTATCCCATTTAGGGGAAGGGCATTCCTCTCACTCCAGCCTCCTCTAAGCATCCTATCTTACCAATCAGAAAACACACACGCACAGTTGTCAATAGAGGTCAGTCCTTCAAGGAAATAGGTTGGGAATACTAGAGTCAGAGAAAAGAGCAGAGGGCAAGGAGAAAAACAGCTATGCTACTGGAGAAATACTTATAAAGGTCATAACACCAAGACACAGGCACACAAAACGGAGACTTATTCAAAAAGTTGTGGATCTCTCTACTCCCCACATCTTACCATTGCATCAACAGGCTTCAGTATAATAACAGTGGATTACAGTTGAAAGAGCTGCAAGACACCAACTCTTTCAGAGGAGGAATACTTAGGGAAGCCCAGAGTCAAAAGAGGAGGCAAAACCAAACATACTAATGGAATTTGACACTTCTGATACCTATAGCAACAGCAAACATTAAATAGAATGCAACTCCTAGTCGGATTACAATAAATATCACACTAAAGGCCTATTTATCTCAATTCTTAAGACTAGAAACAACCCAACAAAAAATTATAGTGCATGTCATATGGCAATAAAGTAAATAAATAAATAATAGTCTGAAGAAAGAAAGCAATTAGTGGAAGCAGACTCAGGACACAAATGTTGGAATTCAAATAGGGAATTTAAAATAACTAGTATTAATATGTTAGGAGCTCTTACAGAAAAATAAGACATAATTCAAGAACAGATGGGTTAAATAAGCAAAGAGATGAAAACTGTAAGAACCAAAAGAAAGTACTAGAAATCAAAAACATTGTAACCTAACTGAAGAATGCCTTCAACAGTCTCATCCCTAGACTCAACACAGTAGAGGAATGTATCAGTGAGCTTGAAGATAGTTCGTAAAATAAAATACAAAGAGGAAAAAATGCAAATCAGAACATCCAAAAATTTTGAACAATTTAAAAAGCATAACAGACATAATTAGAATACTAGAATAAGAAGAAAGAGTACATAGCAGAAGAAATGTTTGAAGTAATAAATCCCAAGGATGTTCCAAAATAAATGACATACATTAAACTACAGATGCAGGAAGCTTGGAGAACACAAAGCAGGAAATATGTGGGAAAAAAATGACAAAACAATAACAACAACAAAGGCTAAGCATATCACATTCAACTACAGGAAACAAAAGATGGAAAGAAAATTTTGAAAGAAGCTTGAGGAAAAATGCAAACAAACAAACAATGCCTTACCCACAGAGGATTACAGTGGCCTTCTCATCAGTAATCATAAAAGTAAGAAGAGGGCGGAGTGCAATATTTAAAGGGTTACAGGAAAAAATATACCTAGAAATCTGTATCCTGCAAAATTATCCTTCAACAGTAAAGGAGAAATAAAGACTCTCAGACAAGCCAAAAATGAGGGTATTCTTGCCAATAGACCTGCCCTGTAAGAAATGTTAAAAGGAGTTCTTCAGGCAGAAGGAAAATTATACAGGTCAGAAACTTGCATCTCCATAAAGAAAAAAAGAGCATGAGAGAAGGAATAAATGAGGTAAAATGAAAATATTATTTCCATTATTCTTAAATAATCTAAAAAAATATAAAGTATTAGTAGTAAAAATGTATTGAGTGATTATGGCATATGGAAAGTGAAATAAATGACAGCAATATCACAAGAGGTGAGAGGGAGAAATTGAGAATACTCTGATATAAGAAACTTGCACTACACATGAAGTGGTATAGTGTAATTTGAAAGTGAGTTTGGGTTAATTGAAAATGTATATTGTAAGTTCTAGAGAAACTAGTGGAAAAATAAAAAGAAAGAATAATTGATATACTAAGAGAGGAGATAAAATGGAATCATATAAAAGGATCCACTAAAAGCAGAGAAGGCAGTTATATGGGGGGATAAAGAAATGGAGTAATGCAATGCCTAGAAAAGTTAAAAACATGGAAGATATTAACCCAACAATATCAGTAATCATTTTAAATGTGAATGGTTTAAATTAAAAGAGATTGTCAGAATGGATAAAGAAAACAAGACTCAACTAAATGTTGTCTACAAGAAACCTACTTTAAAATAAAAGATTTAGATATAATAAATGTAAAGGGATTTGAGAAAGATATACCATGCTAATAGTAATCAAAAGATAGCTGGAGAAGCTATATTGATTTCAGATGAAGCTGACTTCTGAACAAGGAAGATAATGAGGCATGAAGAATGGCGTTACATAATGATAAAGGGTCAATTCTTCAATAAAACAACAATCATAAATGTGTATGCCCCTAACAACAGAGTATCAAGATATATGAGGTAAAAGTTGAGAGAACTAAAAGGAGAAATAGACAAATCCACTATTACAGTTGGAAACTCAAGCACCCCTCTGGCATTAATTGATCAAGCAGGCAGAAAAACAGTAAGGATATAGGTGATCTATACAGCACTATCAATTGTTTGTCTGACTTACACTTGTATAGACTACTCCATACATCAGTAAGAGAATATACATTCTTCTAAAACTCACATGAGACATTCACCAAAATAGGTCATATCACGTGCCATAAAACAGACCAACTTTAACAAATTTAAAAGATTAGAAATCATACAAAGTTCGTTCTTAGGCAATATTGGAATAAAACTAGAAATCAATAAAGAAAGATATAGCTGAGAAATCCTCAAGTATTTGGATTACACAATACACTTCTAAATAAGATACATCAAAGAAAAAGTCATTAGAGAAATTAAAAATTATTTTGAACTAAGTCCAAATGAAAATACTACTTATAATTTTTAGGATGCAGCTAAAGCATTGCTTACAGGAAAATTTTTCAACATTAAATTCATACATTAGAAAGAAAAAAAAGATCTAAAATCCATAATCTAAGCTTCTACCTTAGAAAGACAAAGAAAGAACATTTTAAGCCTATAGCAAATAGAAGAAAACAAAGTAATAATTACAATAGTAGTCAATGAAATTAAGAACAGAAAAATGGTAGAGAAATATCAACAAAAATAAGAGCTAGTTCTTTTGAAAGATGAATAAAATTACTAAACCTCTAGCCAGGCTAAGCAAAGAAAAAAAGAGAGAAGACACAAAGGACAAATGCCAGAAATAAAAGAAGAGTCATCACTTCTGATCCTATGGATATTAAAAGGATAATAACAGAGTACTAAGAACAACTCTATACCCCCAAATTGGATAGTTTAGGTGGAATGGACCAATTCATTGAAAGACACAAACTACCAAAACTCATACAAGGAGAAATACATATCCTGAATAACCCTAAATCTATTAAAGAAATTGAATTAATAATTAAGAACCTTCCAAAAAGAAAGCACCAAACCCAAACAGTTTACTGGTGAATTTTACCAAACATTTAAGGAAGAAATAATACCAATTCTCCAGCATTGTTTTTGGAAAATAGAAAGAGAGGGGACAACTGCTAACTGTTGCATTAAACCATTATTACCCTAACACCACAACCGGATAAAGACCTTACAACAAAGAAAAACTACAGACCAATATATGTCATGAGCATTGACATAAAAATGTTCAACAAGATATTAGCAAATTGAATCCAATAACGTATAGGGAAAAAAATTATACATCACAACCAAGTGGAATTTATTCCAGGTATGCAAGCCTTTTTCAACATTCAAAAATCAATCTATCACATGTAATCTATCATATCAAAAGGCTACAGAAGAAAAATCAAATGATCATATCAATAGATGCCGTAAAAACATTTGACAAAATCCAACACTCATTCATGATAAAAGATCTCAGCAAATAGGAATACAGGGAAAATTTCTGAATTTGATAAGGAACATATACAAAAACCTCTGCAGCTAACATCGTACTTACTGGTGAGAGACTTTATGCTAATTTAAGGAAAAAGGCAAAGATGTCCTTTTCTATCACTATTACACAACGTAATACTGAAAGTCTTAGTGCAATAAAATAAGAAAATGGATTAAGAGGAATATAGATTGAAAACTGGAGACATAAAATTGTCTTTATTGAGAGATGATATGGTTGTCTACGTAGAAAATCTCAAAGAATCTGTAAAGCAAAACAAAACAGAACCCTTCTGGAGCTAAATGAGTTTAACTAAGTTAAAGGATACAAAGTTAATATAAAAAAGTCTATATACTAGTAAGAAACAATTAGAATTTGAAATAAATAAATGTTTAAAATCCATTTACAATTGGACCAAAGAGAAATATTCAGGTATAAATATAAATAAATAAATGATCTAAATGCAGAAAGTACAAAATTTTGATGAAAAGAATTAAAGAAAATGTAAATAATGGAAAGATATTCTGTGTTTATGGATTAAAAGACTTGATATTGCTAAGAAGTCAGTTCTTCCCAACTTGATCTATAGATTCAATACAATCCTATTCAAAATCCCAGCAAGTTATTTTGTAGGTGTCAATAAACATTCTAAAGTTTATATGGAAAGACAAAATAACTCAAGATAACCAACATGATAGTGAAGAAGAACAAATTTTGAGGGCTCACACTACCTTATTTCAAGACTTTTCCTATAAATTTATGGTAATCAAGACAGCATGGTATGGGCAAATGAATAGACTCATAGATTAATGGTACAGAATAGAGAACCCAGAAGTAGATACACACAAATATAATGAACTGATCTTTGACAAGAGGACAAAGGCAAGTCAATGTATAAAAAAATAATCTTTTCAATAAAAGGAGCTAGCAGAAGGGGTTGTCCATAGGCAAAAAGGGACCTACACACAGACTTTACATGTCTCACAAAAACTAACTCAAAATAGACCATAGAACTAAATGTGAAATGCAAAGCTATAAAACTTCTAGAAGAAAACATAGGAGAAAATCTATGTGACATTGGGTTTTGTGATGTTTTTAGATAAAACATCAAAAGCACAAACCATGAAGAAAAAAATGATAAATTGCGCTTTATTCTCTCCTTTGGCAAAAGACACTGTTAAGTTAGTGAAAAGATAAGACAGATTGGGAGAAAATGTTTTCAAAACACATATCTGATAAAGGTCTTCTATCCAAATATAAAAAGGAACTCAAAACTCAGCAATAAGAAAACGAACAACCCATTTCAAAATGGGCAAAAGACCCGAATGAATAAATACCTTACCACAGAAATATGCAGATGATAACGATATGTAAAGTCGCTCAAAATTATCTGTCATTATAGAGATGCAGGTTAAAAAAAAATATGCTACTACATGCCTAGGAGAATAGCTAAATCCAAAGAACTGACAATGCCAATCATTCGTAAAGATGCAAGCCACAGAAACTATCATTCATTTGTGGTGAGAATGAAAAATGGTATAGTCACATTGGAAGAAAGTGTGGCAGTTTTTTACAAAGCTAAATGTCGTACTGTACATCCAGCCACTGTGCTTCTGGGTATTTACACAAATGAGTAGAGAACTTATGTCCACATGAAAATCAGCACATGAATATTTATAGCGCTTTTTTCATAAATTGCCAAAACCTGGCAGAACTGGCATATCCTTCAATAGGTGAATGGATAAAAACACTGTGGTATATTTGCATCTACGAAAAGACACAGATAAATCTTCATGCATTTTGCTAGGTGAAAGAAGCCAGTCTGAAAAGGATACATACAGTTTGGTCCCATTTATATGACATTATGGAAAAGACAAAACTAAAGACGTAGTAAACATATCAGTGGTTGGCAGTGGGAGGGCAAGGACTGAATAGATAAAGCACAGTGAATTTATTCTGTATGATACTATAACAGTGTACACATGACATAATGCATTTCTCAAAATCCATAGAACTTTACAGCACAAAGAGTGAACCTTGATATATACTAATTTCTAAAAATAATTTAGGAGGTTGGAGGATCCCAAGCTGGAATAAAAAATGTGAAAAAAAATCTACTGTATTATGTATGTGTGAAATAACCTCATGATGAAGTTGGAAGGAAAAGGTGCTGACTTAAGTAACTACAGGAATTAGTGGAATCTGTAAAACTAAGGAGAAAATTACTGTACATAGTACTATATTTTACTTGATAAAGTTGTTTCTCATGAGTGTATGGGTTAACAACTCTGAAACCACTATGCATGTATACTGGAATTAAATAAGAAAATGGTTGGCAGATGGTGTAATGTTTTTCACTGTTGGAGTGGAAGGTGACAGACAAGCATGGAGAGGTTAGAATGATCCATGTGATAATGGATTAGAGCTGGAAACCTCAGTATAAACTCATGTTTAACATATGTACATGTACATATATATATACACACACATATATACATATGGTTACACATATAAATATTTATAAATATGTGTATATACACAGTTATTGTGCACATACATATTACCTTACTCTGTCAACTGAACAAGCCTAGAAGCAATGACAATCTAGTAACAACAGGCATACCTAGAACCCATATCTTGGTTTCTAATACTATTCTCCAATAAAACAAACTAGAGGTCCTTTCAAAAATAGCTGATTCTATGATGGGCAGGAAATACAAGAGATGAGCCTGGAGCCTCTTATTGTGCCAGAAAGTAAGGAAGTGCTAAACACACACACCCCCACACACACACACATTGAAGGAAATAAGTCAAAGTAACACAGGAGCTAACCAAAAGAGCATCCAATGGTCAAAGCTGGAACAATTTGAACAAAATAAATAGCATAATATTGAATTATAATCCAAAGTATAAAATAAATATTTATGAATACACACTAATATAAAAAACTGAATAGGTGCCTGCCAGGTGGTACAGCAGTTAGGTTCGCACGCTCTGCGTCAGTGGCCTGGGGTTCAAATCCCAGGTGCAAACCTACACGCCACTTATCAAGCCATGCTGTGGCAGGCATCCCACATATAAAGTAGAGGAAGATGGGCACAGATGTTAGCTCAGGGCCAGTCTTCCTCAGCAAAAAGAGGAGGATTGGCAGCAGATGTTAGCTCAGGGCTGATCTTCCTCAAAAAAGAAAAAACAATAAATTAGGGAGAATAAACCAATTTCTTGTGCAGAAGAAGTAAAAACAGTCTTTGTAGATACTTTGGCTCCAAGGGGGTGTAACATAACTCCTCACTCCTCCAGTGTAGTCTGTGCATAGTGACTTCCTTCCAAAGACTACAGTATAAAAATGTCAGGTGGGAGGAAAAGTAACTTTACAATGGAGAAGCCTGACAAACACTACCTCAGCCAGATAATCAAGGTTAAAATAAATAGTAATATATCATGTTGATAGTATGTACCCTTGATGTGATATGATAAGAATAGAACATTACTTCTGTGGTCTTTCTCCCCAAAACCCATAACGATGGTATAGTCATGAGAAAATAATTAAACAAATCCCACTTAAGAGACACTCTACAAGATAATTGATCAGTTCTCCTCAAAACTGGGAATATCATCAGAATAAGAAAAATCTCAGAAAGTATCACAGTCAAGAGGATCCTAAGTAGACATGACAATTAAATATATTGTGGCATCCTGTATGGGATGCTGGAACAGTAGTAGGACATCAGGTAAAAACAATGAAAATCTGAATAAAGTGCAGACTTTAGTTAATAATAATGTATCAATATTGATTAGTTGTGTGACAAATATACCATAATAGCATGAGACGTTAATAACAGGTGAAATGGGGTAGGGAATATTTGGAAGCTCTATGCTATCTTCACAACTTTTTTTGTGAATCTAAAACTATGCTAAAATAAGTTTACTTTTTAAAAGAAATAGAAAATCATTCAGTGCAATCCATCATATTAACATAAGAGAATATGAATATCTCAAAAATAAATAAAAAGCCTTTGATAAAATACAAAATCTATTCCTCATAAATCTCATGGGAGCTAGGAAATGAGCAAAATTTTTTAATGAGATAGAAGGTATTTATAAAATAAATCAATTGCAAAGTCATTAGCTTTTCTCCTGAAACTCGGAATAACACAGGAATTTTCTGTCACCATTTCTATTCAACACTATCCTGGATGTCTTAGTGCAATAAGTTACGGAAAATGAATAAAAGGTATACAAAGATTAGAAATGGAAAGGTGTAAATTTCACTATTTACAGATAACAAAATACTGTCTATATATGCGTATGTCTGATAGTATATTTTTATATATCTATATCTATCTCCATCTATCTTTATATATCTATATCTCAAAGTGATCTGAACATGAAAAATTAAAATTAGGGTGTTAATTTAGCAAAGTTGCTATATTAATAGCAAATAAGTACAATGAAATGTATTTCTATGTGCAATAACAAAGATGAAAAATGAAGATTTAAAAACATAACATTTTCAGAAACATCAGAAATATCAATTACATAGGAAAAGTTCTACCCACAATATTAGACAACATTATTGAAAGGAAGTAAATAAACCTTACAAATGAAGGGATGTAATATATTCAGTTTGGGAGATTCAATTACACATAGATGGTAATTTTCCCCCAAATTCATTTTAAAGGTTCAACACAGTAGCATGCCAAATCAAATCCCATTAGGCTTTTTAGAAATTGTAAGTCTGATTTCAAGAATTGTATAGAATGCAAAGACGAGAAGAGCCAAGGTCTTCTTGATGAAAATGAACAAAGTTTCATGAGTTACATGGCAAAATTTCCAAGCCTTTTATAAGATTACAGTAGTTACAAGTGTGTACTGACAAAAGAGAGAAAACCATCCCAATGGGAAAAAAATAGAGACTCAACAAACAGATATATGATTACCTGATTTATAATAAAGGTGCTACTGTTGCATGATGAGGAAATGATGATCTGTTCAACAGTGGGTGCTAGATATATGGGATATCGATATGGAAAAAAATTGAATCCCTTTTCAAATCATACAGAGAAATAATTTCTAGGTGTAATGTAGACTTATATATAAAAGGCAAAGCAATAGAGCCTCTTGAACACAACATAGGAAAATGTTACCATGATTTTGGTGAAGGCAAAAAAATTAAAATTAAATACAAATAGCATTAAACATAAAGAAAAACATTGATGATTGTTTTGTATCAAAATTAAAGCTTTTGTTTATCAAAATGTGTATTCAATGAAAAACAAAGGACATAGTAAAATTTTACATGTCAAAAAATGACAAAGAGGACATTTAAACAAGTACATCACAAAGGAGGATATCCAAATGGCTAATAAGTATATGAAAAAGTATTCAAGGTCATTAGCCATAAGCGAAAAGATCATTCAAACAATAAACACTTGCCAGGTTATATAAAATTTAAAAATCTAACTACAGTCATGTGTAACTTAACAACGGGGATACATTCTGAGAAAAACATCGTTAGGCAATTTTGTCATTGTGCAAACATCATAGAGTGTACGTCCACAAACCTAATTGATATAGCCTACTACATACCTAGACTATATGGCGCTAATCTTATGGGACCACTGTCATGTATGCAGTTCATTATTGACCAAAACAGTCGTCTTATATGCAGTTGTTGTGTGGTGCATGACTGTGTAAGTCTGTTTAGAATACTCTTAGACAGTGTCCACTAAGATACTTCCAGGTACATAGTTAACAAAAATTTATCATGCATGCCTTAAAATACACACACATGAATGCTTGCAGTGGCACTAACAGCCAAAAAACTGAAAACAAAGTCCCCATCGAAAGTTGGAGGACTAAATGAACATTGGAATATGCACACAGTGAAACAGATAGATCCTAAGGAAATGAAAATGAAGGGGCTAACGTAGCAGGTAGAGGAGAACCTCAACAGGGAAACTATCTTCAGTGCTTTCTCTTGCCCTCGGGCTATTAAATGACCCCAGTAAGGCAGGGGGCTGAGTATACAAGCTTTGCCCATGCAGGGGAGTGCTGGGGAAAAGATAAATGACCACATACTGAATGACCACATTTGTGGGAGTTGGACCAATAAGCACAATGCTACTTTACCAAATTCTGGTCTGCAGAAGGCTGGATAATAAATACCTAAACAGTATGGAATAAAAAGCTAAAGAGCTAAGCCAAAAAATTATTTAGCACAGGAATGAATCATCCACAGTTTTCAGAGTTGAGCTGAAAAAAGAATCCACAGTAGCAACAAGTAGGAAACACAAGTAGAATGAAAATTACCAAAAATGAAAATTAATCTGGACTCCTCTCAGTGCTTACAGAGAGATACAATTTCAAATAGAACTGTAGACTAACAAAGACTAGCCTCTAAGATATTTAGGTTTATTATTATTTCTCTTTTTTTTTTTTGAGGAAGATTAGCCCTGAGATAGCATCTGCTGCCAATCCTCCTCTTTTTGCTGAGGAAGATTGGCCCTGAGCTAATGTCTGTGCCCATCTTCCTCTACTTTGTATATGGGACGTGTGCAGTAGCATGGCTTGACAAGCCCTGAGTAGGTCTGCACCTGGGATCTGAACTGGTGAACCCTGGGCTGCCAAAGCAGGACATGCGAAATTAACTGCTGCACTCCTGGGCTGGCCCCTAGGTTTATTTTTTAAGGGAATATGAAAATTAATATGGCTAATTCTCTATGAGTGACTCACATAGACATTATGATCCTTATGAGAAACACTATTTTATGCCTGAGTTTTGCTTTGATTGAAGTTAAGAAATCTTGATTTCATTGGTATTATTTCTATGGTGAATTATTTGGTTGAATCTAAATTCACATATAGACAAATTTGTTTCTGTCAGTTTATTTTGAGTTTGCCAAGGTGTTGTGATACTTGTGGATCATAAACTAAGTACTCACAATTGAAGAACCTTGGCAATTGCAGCCAGAGGTTTGAGATTCGGGTATATGCTTTGCCTATGATGTGTGAGATTGAATAAGAGTAGCCTGATTCCTGATATCTAGCTTCTGATTATCATGTGACTTCATTAGGTTAATTTTAAGAGGAAAATATATGCTATTCATGATGCCATTTTTTTCTGTTCTGGCTTCCAGGAAGGTACAGCCAAGGGCTTGTTAATAATAAGATTTCATTTCTGTATAAAGCCTCCTGACAGGTTCTTGAGGCCAAGGTATATTATTTCCTTTGACTTGACTGTGTTTAGTGAATCGCTGGTCTATTTACAAGGAATGTGGTCTTTTTTGAGTAAGGACAACCAATATCCCTCATGTAGAAATCACAGAGGAACACGAGCAATGCAGACATGAGAGACGTAGATTTCATCTTTGACTACTGTCCAAATCCTGTTCTCATAGACAAAGACAAATGGAGAATAGTTTCCTTTAGTTCACTTCCCCTGCAGCACAATTAACTACCCAGTTGTCCTGCACTGAATCTCTCAGATCTCTGGTCAATCTGGCACCGGAGTTTTAAGGGTGCCATCCCTAGTAAGAGATTTCAGGATAAAGATGTTGTAGGTATGGGAGGTGCCATGGCTTGAGTGAATGATGAGATCTTTTCTTGAGGAGATATAACGACATAAAAATTATGCTCAATAGGATCACACTGAGGCCCAGCAGAGGTGACAGTCGTAGATCATGAAGTGTGTGTGTGTGTGTGTGTGTGTGTGTGTGTGTGTGTGGTGGGGCGGGGGTTCTTAGCTTCACTAGAGTATAAATTCTATTTGGGGGCTTTAGATAATAAATCCCCTGTGGGAAACTCCACCTCTTTCTTTCCTTTCCCAGTGAGTGACACTTTCTTTTATATTAACCAGTTTGGGGTGCTTTGTTCTCATAATTTTTGGAAATTATACCTCACTTCTTTTTTTACATCGCGTGTTGCAGTAAATCTGGCTGGCAAGATTTGCACCATTACATGGATTAGGGCTGCCTTTGGTAACTGAGAAATTCCAAATAGACCTTTGAACTAGTAAAGACTTGTTTCTAGGGCATTTAGAGTCATTCTTTCAGATAACATGAATATCATTCTGGATTCTTCTCTATGAGTGGTGTATATGAAGGAATCCTCATGAGAATTTCACTTTTCACCTGAGCTTGCTTAAACTGAAAGATGAAAAAGTTTTGTGCTTCATCAATATCCTTTCTATGGTACAATGTTTGCTTGGGTCTAAATGCTCAAGTAGACAAATTCAGCCCTGTCATATTATCTCAGGTTTTCAATGTGTTACATTTGTGCATCATTTTTGGACTATGAATATTCAAGAATCCTGGCAATTGCAGCCAAAGGATTGAAATCCAGATATTTGTTAGCTCATTGGTTGTAAAAATCAATAAAATTAGGAGCTTCCTGGTATCTTATTTAGTTTTTAGTAATAGTACCCATGAGACAGTTTTCATCCTTGACTACTGTCAAACCTTTGTCCTCTTAGATAAAGACTACTGAACAAGAGGACTTTGTGGCCTCCTACATGAGAGAAACATGAAAGCCACTCACACTAGCTTCACTGAATCTGCCCAAACTCCAATTGTTTTTGGCACAAGGGTTTAAGAATGCCAATACTCATTAGGATTTTCAGGATCAAATAGATGTATAAGGAGAGTGTCATGGCTTGGGTCATGAGGAGATTTAATGACATAAAAATTATGCTGGTACCCAGCATGAGTGCCATCGTTGGGAGGAGATGTAGGAGTTTTCTGGGTTATGCAAACAGCTATGGAAGCAGGTATGATTAAGAGAAAAGCACAAGTAGTCATTGAAAATTTGGATAAGAGACTGTCATACAACGAAAATATCAGGTTGGACAGTGGTTGCCCTAGTAACTTGGAAAAAGAGAATAAAGACAGAGTCATGCTGCTAAATGGCAAAATGGGAACCGAAACTACAGTGCCATAGAAACCAACTTATTTTTTTTTTTGAATATGAAGAATATCAGCCCTCTTCTTTTTCAACTCCAGCAACTCAAATGCCTGTTAGAATGTATTCAAGATTGCTGGAAGGACTGAAAATAGTAAGGGTCTGTATGTCCTTTTCCTTAGCTAAGATGGGCTAACCTAAGAATTCTTTTCAAATACTCTGGAAGGAAATTAACAAAAATTTCCTGAGCTGCTGCAATGTGTTTTCAATCTACAACTCTATACATGTGGGTGCATATTGGCTCCTACATAGGTTGTTGCCTGCAGTTGACTGTCTTTGAGTAATGGAAAAGGCGCAAAAGAGGCAAAATGGTAACCCCCACATCAGGGAGTGCCAAGTCATCAGGAATCCAACTATATACTTCCTCCAACAACTCAGGCTAGTCTTTGTACCTTGGAAACTCAACACGAGGGACTGCTGACTGGAGTCCTTGAAACCTTTCTGCAGAAAGTGAACTGGGAGAAGCTAAATGTTGCACTCAGAAACTGGGTGAGTCCTCCATTGATTTTTACCACAGTTCACTGAGGAATTTTCTAAATTTACAAATATAAATCCATGTGAAGATCAGAGTAGACCCTTGAGTCTATACATTTTCAGGGCACTTTTGTTGCCAGGAAGTCAAATACAAACAGGAGAAAAAGTAGGTTGGTGGCAAGGACAGATAGTTTCTCAAATAATGGTGGCAGCAATTCAGCTTTGGGATAATACGTAGGAAGATAAGACATAAAGAAACTTAAGACTGCAATTTTAACTGCCCCTTATAATGATTCACAAGAGACCACATCCTTATTTGGGGTCACCAACAAATAGTAGGCAGTCACTAATGAAAAGTAAATAAGTCACTATTGAAAAATCAAGACATTACAAAAGGAATGCTGGAAGAGACTGAGGAAAATTCAAGGAACACAATCAAACTCTGAAGTTTTACCACCTCCTCAAGAGGATTCTCCCCACCCCAGGAAATCAGACAGGAAATAATTGGCAAATGGTGTAAACTGATGAGCAAAATTGACATAATGAGGGAACCTCAGAACTGGGAATGGGATAAACTTAGGTATCTGTTCTTTTCCTCATCTTATTTTTTCCTATTCTTTCTTGTGCATACTGGAGCCATGAGTTCTGCAATTTCTACTGACCTTTGTTGTTCAGCCCTAACCCAGAAAAACATCTAAGGTGTGGGTGTTTCTGGACCTTCCACCTGTTCTCCCTTAGAGATCCCCCCTTAGAAGAATATGCCTTGTCTTCTCACGTGCTTGATAATCTGTTAGGAAGTGACCTGCTATGTAAACTAAGGGCTGTGATGTTCTGTACTCTGGATGGGGTGTTTTTGGAGCAGCTGGGAGGCAATGTATCTAGGCTGGTAAATATGTGCTTTCTGAAATAAAAGAGGGCTATGGGAGAGTGGCAGTCTTACCCAATGCTGAAAAGTTCACTCAGATTAGAGGAAATAGATCCATCATCATGGGCCCTCAGAACAAATTATAGCAGTTTCATAAAAGGGATCAATTTCATTGCTATAGTTTACAATAAAGAAAAACCATGGCCATATATAGAATATATTCTCTATAACTCAAACACAATGTATACAACTGGTAATTAGAGAGCTATAAAAACAGGGCATAATAAAGAAGGTATATTTACCTTGTAACTCTTCCATATTACCTGTCAGAAAGGAAGGAAAATTTGACAAGAAGGGTCAATCTGCTCATGGATTTGTATATGATCTAAGAGAAATAAATAAGTTGTGATTTCTCTAACACCTGTGGTACCCAACCTTTCTAACTATCTTAACCTCTGTGTCTGAGTCAGCTAAATATTTTTCTGTAATAGACATGTTCAGCTTTATTTTATTTACCTTCAGCTAAAGAGTCAAGGTTCCTCTTTGAGATTACCTATGGAGGCTTTCAATATTTGTGGCAGATGATTCCCCAGGGATTCTGAGATGTACCCACTGTATTCTCTAGGCATTTATAAGAAAACTTAGAGAATTTTCTCTACCTTGAGGTTCCATGCTAATTCAATAGTGGGTGATTTATTGATAGCTGCTAATAACTCACATGCTAGTAAAGAAGATATTTTAGCTTTATTAAATTTCTGTAAGTTGAAATATTATCAAACTGAAGTCAAATATCTGAGATATGTATTATTGGCCAACAGATGGAAGATGGTTTCATCCTGAACTCAGCTTAATATACAGTTGAAACAATGGACCACAAACAAACAAAAAAACCTCCACCAATTTTGAGGGTTTGTTGTGGATCCCTGCCTCTTATGAAAAGGCTAGGCCCTTCCTGAGATATTACGTGAAATATCAAAATTGTAGTCAAAATAAGATGAAGAAGCCTTCACACTTTTTAAAAAAGCTGTTGTTTTCCCATCTATATTAGTTCTTAACTTTGATAAAACCTTCTACATTTTCTGTCATGAGATTAACAGTGCTTCTGATAGTGTGCTTATTAAAAATCAGGCCCTCATTATAGGCGTATTGCTTACTTTTCTGTGTTATTGGATTTTGTTGCTCTGGGAATGCAAGGGTGTTTATAAGGCATAGGAGCAACAACTCTCCTGATTGAAAAGACTCAGGCTTTGACCTTGGGACCCTTATCACAGATTATTTCATTGTTATTATTTTACAAGTTCTTAAGATTCATGCATTTCTCAGTGTGCTACCAGACTAGCATGAATGAATCTTATTGTTTAATCTTAATGCTATTCTGGGCAAGTGTAACCTTTTTTTTCCCAATAATTTTATTGAGATCATAATGGTTTATAACATTGTGTAATTTCAGGTGTACATTATTATTTATCAATTTCTGAATAGAGGTCATCCAGCTCACCACCAGTAGTCTAATTTTTGTCTGTCACCATACGTATGTGCCCCTTTGTCCCTTTCACCCACCCCCAAACCCCCTTCGCCTCTGGTAACCACCAGTCTGTTCTCTTTATCCATGTATTTATTATCTTCCATATATGAGTGAAATCATACAGTATTTGCCTTTCTCTGTCTGTCTTATTTTGCCTAACATCATACCCTCAAGGGCCAACCATGTTGTTGCAAATGGGATGATTTTGTCTTTTTTTATGGCTGAGTAGTATTCCATGGGGGGTGTGTGTGTGTCTGTGTGAGAGAGAGAGTGTGTGTGTATACACACACACCACAACTTCTTTATCTATACGTCTTCTTTATCCATTCATCCATTGAAGGGCACTTGGGTTGCTTCCACATCTTGGCTATTGCGAATAATGCTGCAATGAACATAGGGGTGCATAAGTCTCTCTGTGTTGTTGATTTCAAGTTCTTTGGATAAATACCCAGTAGTGGGATAGCTTGGTCATATGGTAATCCTATTTTTAATATTTTGAGAAATCTCCATACTGTTTTCCAAAGTGGCGGCACCAGTTTGCATTCCCCAACAGCAGTGGATGAGGGTTCACTTTTCTTCACAACCTCTCCACCATTTATTAGTTTTTGTCTTGGTGATTATAGCCATTGTAATGGGCATAAGATGATATCTAAGTGTAGTTTTGATTTGAATCTCCCTGATGATTAGCAATGTCAAGCATCTCTTCATGTGCCTATTGGCCATCTATATATCTTCTTTGGAAAATTGTTCATTTCCTCTGCCCACTTTTTGATTGGATTGTTTATTTTTTTGTAGTTCAGTTGTGTAAGTTCTTTATATGTTATGAAGATTAACCCCTTATTGGATATATGGTTTAGAAATATTTTCTCCTAGTTGGTGGGTTGTTTTTTAATTTTGATCTTGGTTTCTTTTGCCTTGCAGAAGCTGTTTAGTTTGATGAAGTCCCACTTGTTTATTTTTTATTTTGTTTCCCTTGTCTGAGTGGACATCATAGCTGATGTCAAAGAGTGTACTACCTATATTTTCTTCCACAAGTTTTACTATTTCAGGTCTTACCTTCAAGTCTTTGATCCATTTTGAGTCTATTTTTGTGTATGGAGAAAAGTAATGGTCTACTTTCATTCTCTAGCATGTAGCTGTCCAGTTTTCCTAGCACCATTTATTGAAGAGGCTTTCCTTTCTCCATTGTATGTTCTTGGCTCCTTTGTCGAAGATTAGCTGTCTGTAGATGTGTGGCTTTATTTCTGGGCTTTCAATTCTCTTCCATGAATATGTGTGCCTGTTTTTGTACCAGTACCATGCTGTTTTGATTGTTATAGCTTTGTAATGTGTTTTGAAGTCAGGGATTGTGGTGCCACCATCTTTGTTCTTGTTTCTCAGGATTGCTTTGGCTATTTGTGGTCTTTTGTTGCCCCATATGAATTTTAAGATTCTTTGCTCCATTTCTGTGAAGAATTTCATTGGGATTCTGATTGAGATTGCATTGAATCTATAGATTGCTTTAGGTAGAATGGACATTTTAACTATGTTTATTCTTCCAATCCATGTACATGGAATATCTTCCGATTTCTTTCAGTAATCTCTTATTCCTTGTACAGGTCTTTCACCTCCTTGGTTAAATTTATTCCTATATATTTTATTCTTTTTGTTGTGATTGTAATGTGGTTGCATTCTTGAGTTCTTGTTCTGTTAGTTCGTTATTAGAGTATAGAAATGCCACTGATTTTTGTAAGTTGACTTTGTGTCTTGAAACTATGCTGTAGTTGTTGATTATTTCTAATAGTTTTCTGATGGAGTCTTCAGGGTTTTCTATATATAAAATCATGTCATCTGCAAACAGCAAGAGTTTCACTTCTTCAATGCCTATTTGGATTCCTTTTATTTCTTTTTCCTGCCTGATTGCTATGGCCAAACCCTCTAGTACGATTTGAATAAGAGTGGTAAGAGTGGGCACCCTTGTCTTGTTGCTGTTCTCAGTGGGATGTCTTTCAGTTTTTCCCCATTGAGTATGATGTTAGCAGTGAGTTTGTCATATATGGCCTTTATTATGTTGAGGTAATTTCCTTCTATCCTCATTTTATTGAGAGTTTTTATTGTGAACAGGTGTTGGATCTTGTCAAATGCTTTATCTGCATCTATGGAGATGATCACGTAGTTTTTGTTCCTCCTTTTGTTAATGTGGTGTATTGCATTGATTGCAGGTGTTGAACCATCCCTGCGTCCCTGGTATGAATCCCACTTGATCACAGTGAATAATCTTTTTAACGTACTGCTGTATTCAGTTTGCCAATATTTTGTTGAGAATTTTTGCATCTATGTTCATCAGCAATATTGGCATGTAATTTTCCTTCTTTGTGTTGTCCTTGTCTTGCTTTGGGATTAGGGTGATGTTGGCCTTGTAGAATGTATTAGGAACATTTCCATCTTCCTCAAATTTTTGGAATACTTTGAGAAGAATAGGTAATAGATTGTCTTTGAATGTTTGGGAGAATTCTACAGAGAAGCCATCTGGTCCTGGACTTTTTATTTTGGGGGGGGGGGATTTTGATTACTGTTTCAATCTCTTTACTTGTGATTGATGTATTCAGATTCTTTCTTCTTGGTTCAGTTACGGGAGGTTGTAAGAGTCTAAGAATTTATCCATTTCTTCTAGATTGTCCAGTTTGTTGGTATATAGTTTTTCATAATATTCTCTTATAATCTTTTGTATTTCTGTGGTATCTGTTGTAATTTCTTCTCTTTAATGTCTAATTTTACTTATTTGAGTCTTCTCTCTTTATTTCTTAGTGAGTCTGACTAAGCGGTCATCAATTTTGTGTATTTCCTCTCAAATACTTGTGTATTTCCTCTCAAAGAATCAGCTCCTTGTTTCATTGATCCTTTTTACAGTCTTTTTATTCACTTTTATTTATTTCATCTCTAATTTGTATTATTTTCCTCCTGTTGAGTTTGGGCTTTGTTTGTTCTTCTTTGTCTAATTCTGTTAGGTGTAGTTTAAGATTGTTTATTTGAGCTTTTTATTGTTTGTTAATGTAGGCCTGTATTGCTATAAATTTCCCTCTTAGGACCACTTTTGCTGCATCCCATAAGAGTTGGTATGGTGTGTTTTCATTCTCATTTGTCTCCAAATATTTTTTGATTTCTCTCTTTATTTCTTCGATGACCCATTGGTTGTTCAGTAGCATGTTGTTTAGTCTCCACGTTTTTGTTCCTTTTTTTGCTTTTTTCTTGTAGTTAATTTCTAGTTTCACGGCATTATGCTTGGAAAAGTTAGTAGATATGATTTCAATCTTGTTAAATTTATTGGGGTTTCCCTGTTTCCCAATATATGGCCTATCCTTGAGAATGTTCATGTGTGCTTGAGAAGAATGTATAGTCTGCTGTTTTGGGATGGTGTGCTCTATGTATATCTATTAAGTTCATCTGGTCTAGGTTTTCATTTAAGTCCACTATCTCCTTGTTGAGTTTTTTGTCTGGATGATCTATCCACTGATATAAGTAGGGTATTGACGTCCCCTACTATTACTGTGTTGTCATTGATAGCTCCTTTTAGGTTTGTTAATAGTTGCTTTATGTACTTTGGTGCTCCTGTGTTGGGTGCATACATATTTATATGTGTTATATCTTCTTGGTGGAGAGTCTCTTTTATCATTATATACTGCCCTCCTATGTCTCTGTTTACCAGTTTTATATTGAAGTCTACTTTGTCTAATATGAATATGGCAACACCTGCTTTCTTTTGTTTGCCATTACCTCAGAATATTGTCTTCCATCACTTCACTCTGAGCCTATGTTTGTCTCTAAAGCTGAGATGAGTTTCCTGGAGGCTGCATATTGTTGGGTCTTGTTCTTTAATCCATCCTGCCACTCTGTGTCTTTTGATTGGGGAATTCAATCCATTTACACTTAGAGTGATTATTGATATATGAGGGCTTAATAATGCCATTTTATCACACATTTCCTGGTTCTTCCACATTTCTTTTGTTTCTCTTCTTGTGTATTTCAGACTACCAGTTTAATTAGGTAATTTTGTCTGTTGGTTTTCTTCGTTTTCTCCCTGTTTATCATAAATGTTTCTATTCTAATTATTTTTTAGTGGTTACCCTTAGATTGTATAAAAAATACTCATAAGTTGAGATAGTCTATTTTCTCATAGCCTCTTCTTTCCTTGGACTATACTGATTTCATCCCTTTCCTCTTCCCTTTCTAAGTTATTTTTGTCATATCTTTTTCCATCTTGTTTTGTGAGTTTGTGGTTAAAATAATGAGATCATTTTTGTTTTGATGTTTTCCTTTTCTTTATCTTTGATGTTAAAGTTAAATGTTTACTAGCCTGATCTGATAGAGGGCTGCCATTTTCTCATTATTGCCTACCTACTCATCTCCTTTCACAGGGCTTTGCAGCCCCTTCCCTATTTTTTTTCCTTTCAGGTATGAAACCCTTCTTGAGGATTTCTTGCATGGGGGGTATTCTGGCAATGAACTCCTTTAGCTTTTGTTTATCTGGGAAAGTTTTGATTTCTCCATCAGATCTGAGGGAAATTCTAGCTCAATAAAATATTCTTGGCTGAAAGTTTTTGTCTTTCAGGATTTTGAATATATCATTCTACTCTCTCCTAGCCTGTAAGTTTTCTGCTAAGAAATACATTCAAAGTCTTACAAGGGTTCCTTTGTAAGTTATTTTCTTCTGCCTTGCTGCCATTAGTATATTTTCTTTGTCCTTGACTTTTGCCAGCTTCATTACTATATGCCTTGGAGTGGGTCTTTTTACATTGACAAAGTTAAGAGATCTGGAGACCTCTTTCACATGGATTTCCAGCTCTCTCCCCAGGTTTGGGAATTTCTCAGCTATTATTTCTTTGAACAAGCTTTCTGCTCCATTCTCCTTCTCTTCTCCTTCTGTAATACCTATAATCCTTATGCTGCATTTCCTGATTAAGTCAGATATTCTTCTGGGAGCTTCTTCATTTCTTTTTAGTCTTAGTTCTCTCTTCTCCTCCCTCTGAACCATTTCTGTACTACTATCCTCTAATTGTCTGATTTTGACCTCCATATTGTCAGCTCTGTTTTTAGGGAATCCAGATTTTTCTTTATTTTATCCATTGTGGTTTTTATCTCCAACAATTCTGATTGGTTCTTCTTTATGGTTTCAATCTCCTTTGTGAAAAACTTGAATCCATTCCTTTGTCTTTCTGTGTTTTCTTGTAACCCATCGAGTTTTTTTATGATAGCTTTTTTGAATTCTTTGTCATTTATATTATGGATTTCTGTGCCTTCAGGGTTGGTTTCTGGGCACTTGTTACTTTCCTTATGGTCTAGAGATTTAATATACCTACTCCTACTGCTTGATGGAATTTTGCTTCCTCATCATTCTCTTATCTGGTCGCACCTCCCACATACTGCCACTAGATGGAGCTCAGGCACTGTGTATTCTGAACCCCGCAGAACATGGGCTCCCCAGCTCCAGCTATTGAGTACTTTTCACTGAGAGACTGATCAATGGCAGATCTGGAGCACTGGGCAGGGGGAGGGGTACTCTCCTTCCTCAGCGCTTCCCCCAGGCCCCACTTGTCTCTCTGTATGGAGCTCTGGGCAATTGCAGGACTGTGCACTTTCCCTTTCCCCCAGCTGCTGCTACCTCACTCACCGCTCCATGCTCTGGGCGATAGTGGGGCAGGAGTGCCAGGCGGGGGCAGGATAACTCTCCTCTCATACACACTTTCCCTGCCACCACTGCCATGCTCTCTGCACCGTGCTCTGGTCAATTCGGGGGCTGGTGTGCTGGGCAGGCATGGGGAATCTCCCTCACCTGTGAAATTTCCTCACTGCCACTACCACGTTCACCGCTCTGTGCTCTGGACAATTCTGGGGCTAGAGTACTGGGCATGGATGGGGGGCCCTTTTCACCTGCTCACCTCCTGCTCCCGCAGCCCGTCTCTCTCCATGGAGCTCCTGTGGATCAGCTTCCACTTTCTCCAGATGATACAGCCCCACCACCACCTTCCAGAGTATGGCTGCTCCTGATGTCTCTCAGACATCTTTTGTGATGTGTGAATATCCTCTGTTGGTATATGAATGTCCTTTTCATTGAATCTTAGAGAGCAGAGTCCAAGGTAAGAGCTCACTCTGCTGTGATGCTGACACCACCTCCAATGTATGGTATTTCTATTTTTAATTTTTTGAGAAATCTCCATTCTGTTTTCCATAGTGGCTGCACCGTCAGCAGCATATGAGGGTTCCCTTTTCTCCACATCCTGTCCAACATTTGTTGTTTTTTGTTATGGTAATTAGCCATTCTGACTGGTGTAAGGTGATATCACATTGTAGTTTTCATTTGCATTTTCCTAACAATTAGTGATGTTCAATGTCATTTCATGAGTCTGTTTGGATTCTGATTAGGATTGCATTGAATCTGTAGACTGCTTTAGGTAGTATGGACATTTTAACTACATTTATTCTTCTGACCCATGAACATGAAATATCTTTTCTTTTCTTTAAGTCCTCTTCAATTTCTTTCAATAGTGTCTTATAATTTTCAGTAGACAGGTCTTTCACCTCCTTAGTTAAGTTTATCCCTAGATATTTTATTCTTTTTGTAGTGTTTTTAAATAGAATTGCATTCTTGATTTCCCTTTCTGCTAGTTCATTGTTAGTATATAGGAATGCAACTGATTTTTTAAAATTTATTTTTTACCCTACAACTTTGCTGTAGTTATTGATTATTTCTAATACGTTTCTGATGGATCTTTAGAATTTTCTACGTATAGAATCATGTCATCTGCAAACAGTGATAGTTTCACCTTTTTCTTTCCAATTTGAATTCCTTTTATTTCTTTTTCTCCCCTAATTGCTGTGGCCAAAACCTCCAGTACTATGTCAAATAGGAGTAACGAGAGTGGGCACACTTGTCTTGTTCCTTTTGTCAGAGGGATGGCTTTCAGTCTCTCACCCTTATGTATGATGTGGGCTGTGGGTTTGTCATATATGGCCTTTATTATGTTGAAGTTTTTCCTTCCATGCCCATTTTCTTGAGAGTTTTTATCATAAATGGATGTTGGATCTTGTCAAATGCTTTCTCTGCATCTATTGAGATGGTCATATCATTCTTATTCCTCAGTTTGTTAATGTGGTGTATCACATTGATTGATTTGTGGATGTTGAATCACCCTTGCATCCCTGGTATAAATCCCATTTGATCATAGTGAATGATCCTCTTAATCTATTCCTGTATTTGGTTTGCCAATATTTTGTTGAGGATTTTTGCATCTATGTTCATCAGTGATATTGGCCTGTAATTTTCCTTCTTTGTGTTGTGCTTGTCTGTTTTTGGTATCAGGGTAATGTTGGCCTCATAGAATGAGTCAAGAGTATTCCATCTTCTTGAATGTTTTGTAATAGTTTGAGAAGGATAGATATTAAATCTTCTTTGAATGTTTGGTAGAATTCTTCAGAGAAGCCATCTGGTCCTGGACTTTTGTTTTTTGGGAGGTTTTTGATTACTGTTTCAATCTCTTTACTTGTGATCGAGCTATTCAGATTCTCTATTTCTTCTTGATTCAGTTTTGGGAGGTTGTAAGAGTCTAATTATCCATTTCTTCTGGGTTATCCAATTGTGGGCATATAGTTTTTCATAGAATTCTCTTATAATCCATTGTATTTCTGCAATATCTTTGGTAATTTCTTCTGTTTCATTTCTAATTTTATTTATTTGAGACTTCTCTTTTTTTCTTAGTGATTCTGGATAAGGGTTTGTCAATTTTGTTTATCTTCTCAAAGAACCAACTCTTAGTTTCATTAATCATTTCTTCTGTTTTTTAGTCTCTATTTCATTTATTTCTGCTCTGATTTTTATTATTTCCATCATTGTGTTGACTTTAGTCTTTGTGTGGTCTTTTTCCAGTTATGCAGGTGCAGTTTAAGATTAGTTACTTGAGGTTTTTTTTGTTTGTTGAGGTGGGCAGGTATTCCTATGAATTTTCCTCTTATGACCACATTTGCTGCATCCTATAAAAGTTGGTATGCTGTATTTTCATTTTCATATGTCTCTAGTTGTTTTTTAATTTGTCTCTAGTTGTTTTTTAATTTCCACTTTTATTTCTTCATTGATCCAATGGTGGTTTAGTAGCATATTGTTTAGTCTCCACATATTTCTGACTATCCCAGTTTTTTATTGTAGTTGATTTCTAGTTTCATAGCATTGTAGTAGGAAAAGATGGTTGAGATGCTTTCAATCATCTTAAATTTATTGAGGCCTGCCTTGTTTCCCATATATGGTCTATCTTTGAAAATGATGCATGTGCACTTGAGAAGAATGTGTATTCTGCTGGTTTTGGATGGATTGTTCTATATACATCTGTTACGTCCAAGTGTTTCATTTAAATATACTATTTCCTTGTTGACTTTTTGTCTGGATGATCTGTCTATTGATGTAAGTGGGGTGTTGTGGTTCCATACTATTATTGTGTTGCTGTTAATTTCTCCCTTTGGGTCTGTTAATACTTGCTTTATGTCCTTTGGTGCCCCTGTGTTAAGTGCATATTTATTAATAAGTGTTATGTCCTCTTGGTAGAATGTCCCTTTTACCATTGATATACTGCCCCTCTTTGTCTCTCTTTGTCTTTTTTATCTTGAAGTCTGCTTTGACTAATATAGGTATGGCAATGGTTGCTTTCTTTTGTTTGCTATTAGCTTGGAGTATTGTCTTCCATCCCTTCACTCCGAGCCTATGTTTGTCTTTAGATCTGAGATGTGTTTCCTGGAGGTAGCATATTGCTGGGTTTTATTTTTTAACCCACCCAGCTACTCTGTGTCTTTTGATTGGAGAATTCAATCCATTTACATTTACAGTGATTATTCATATATGACTGCTTAATACTGCCATTTGATTTCTTGTTTTCTGGTTGTTCTATGTTTCCATTGTTTCTCTTCCTTTGTATTTCTGGCTGCCATTTCATTTTGTGGGTTTTCTGAGGAGGTTTTCTCAGTTTTCTCTCTTTTTGTGAATAGTGGCTCTTCTCTGATTTTTTGTTTAGTGGTTACTGTGAGGTTTGTATAAAAGATCTCATGCATGAACTAGTGTTTTTTCTCATAGTTTCTTATCTCCATTAACCTAACCATTTTCCATCTCTTTCCTCTTGCCCTTCTGAGTTACTGCTGTTACAAATTGTTCTGGTTTTAATGTTGTAAGTTTGTGACTACGTTGAAGTGTTTATCATTATTTTTTATGCTTCCTTTCCCTTTATCTTCTAAGTTATAATTGAGTATTTGCCTCCTGGTTCTGATAGAGAGCTACACTTTTCTGATTATGTCTATCTATTTATCCGCTTGCTCAAAGCTTTGTAGACCTTGCCTTTTTGCTTCCAGTGTGAGGGCATCTTTAATTATTTATTGTGGAGAAGATCTACTTGCAATGAGCTCCCTCAGCTTTTGTTTATCTGGGAAAGCTTTTCTTTCTCCATCATATATGAAGGACAGTTTCACTGGATAGTGTCTTCTTGGCTGAAAGTTTTTGTGTTTTAGTATTTTGAATATATCATTGCATTCTCTGCTAGTCTGTAGGGTTTCCACTGAGAAATCTGCTGAAAGCTTAAGGTTTCCTTTATAGTTTATTTTCTTCTACATCACTGCCCTTAATATTTTTTCTTTGTCATTGGCTTTTGCCACTTTTACTATTATATGCCTTGGAGAAGGTCTTTTAGCATTGATGTAATTAGCCATTCTATTAGAATTGTGTATTTATAAATCTGAGTCCTTTCCCAGGTTTTGGAAGTTCTCAGCTATTATTTCTTTGAGCAAGCTCTCTGCTCCTTTCTCCCCCTCTTGTTCCTCTGGAATAACTATAATACTTATGTTTCTTTTCCTAATTGAGTTGGGTATTTCTCAACGAATTCCTTCTTTATTAAAACTTTAGTTCTGTCTCCTCCTGCCCCTCTAGAATTTCTATATTTTTATCCTCTAAATCACTAATTCTTTCCTCAATAATATCAGTTCTATTTCTTAAGGACTCTAGATTATTTTTTATTTCGTTAGTTGTGTTTTTCATATTCAGAATTTCTGCTTGATTTTTTTATAGTTTCAACCTCTTTGGTGAAGAGATTCATTTTATTCCTGAGCTCATTGAACTGTCTTTCTGCGTTCTCTTGTAAATCATTGAGTTTTTTTATGACAGGTATTTTGAATTCTCTGCCATTTAGGTTGTAAATATCTGTGACTTTAGGGTTGTTTCTGGAGAATTGTCACTTTCCTTCTGATCTGAATTTTTGCTGCAGTTTCTCCTGGTGTTTGATAAACTAATCTTTTGTTGGGGCATTTGTGGTAGTATTAGGTTTCAGATTCCACCTGTTACTGCTAGGAGGAAGCAGGGACAAAGTTTCTGGTCCAACCTCAACTGCTGGAAGAGGTGGGGTACTATGAGTGCTTGTGCCAGCCTGGGGAGTACTCAGGCACTCATGTGGACTGTGCTTTGTGGGTGGGGCTTCCCTCCAGGACCAAGGTAGGGCCACTCCTTGGGACCACAGGGGCACAGTGGGCTCCCCAGTTTCCCCACCCCACCAAGAAAGCAATCACAAGCAGGCTAAGGGCTGCTGCTTCTTCTTCCTATAGTTGCCCAGGGCATGTTCCCTCTTTTGGGGCTCAGCAGTACTATGGGCCCTCATGCAGGCCTGGAGTGCACTTACACTGATGTGTAGATCTGCTGCAGTCTCTTCTTGTGTTCCTGCAGGGCCACTGTACTTGGTGGGCAGGACTTCCTCACTGGGACCAAGCTAGGGCCACTCCTTGGGGCAGAGGGGCACGGTGGGCTCCCCCCACCCACTGGAAAATTGATTATGAGTGGGTAAAGGGCTGCTGCAACCTCTTCCTACAATCACCCAGAGCATGTTCCCATTTTCAGGGCCCTCATGCCAGGCTGGAAAGCATTAATGTGCATGCACAGGGTTACCAGGGGAGGGCAGGGAGTACTCACCTAGCTCCACCACTTTCTGGAAGGCCAGTCTATCCACTCACATATTTTTAGCTGTGTGTGTCTCTTAGGCATCCTGTTGTGCTGTGTGGGCTCCCTATATTGGTCAATGAATGTCCATTTAGTTTTAGTTCAAAAGGGGAGAGGTACAAAGGGGACAGGTCCCTCCACCATGTTGCTGATGTCTAAGTGTAAGCTTTGGAACCCAGCTACTATGCTGCCAGATCCTGACAAAATAGGTTGAATATGATTGTTGCACAGTCATTAAAGTAGAAACTGGAACTTGGTCTGATTTACCTATTACTGTTCCCAATGCTGACTTAATATTTTTCACAGATACGTTCTGTGTGAGAAACCCACAAAGTAATATAAAAGCATCTTATGCAGTAGTCAACCCTCATGGAATTTTACAGACTTCTGTTCTCTCAGACATAAAATCAACCCAAGTGGCAAAATGTATATCTATTATACCAGCTGTTAAATAAGCCATCATTCTTTTGAAATTTTTTCCAACTTTATTGAAGTGTAATTTATATACAAAAGCCTACATACAAATAATCTATACAATTTGGTGAGTTTGGACATATTAAACACTAATGTTATTATCACCACAATATAGGCAGTGAAAATACCTATCACCTGCAAAAGATTCTTTGTGTCCATTTTCTGTGTGTGTGATAAGAACACACGAGATCCACTCTCTTAAACTTGCCAGTACACAATACCTTATTACTAACAACATGCACTGTGTTGTATGACAGGTCTATAGAAGTTACTCATCTGCTGTAACTACAACTTTACACCCATTTAATAATTCCCCAATCCTTCCACCCCTAACCCCTAGCAACTATCATTCCATTATATATTCCTATATAGTTGACTATTTTATTTGCCTCATAAAAGAGGAATCATGTAGGATTTATTTTTCTGACTGACTTATTTCACTTATCCTTTTGTCTTCCAGGTCCATCCATCTTGTTGCAAATGGTAATGTTTCCACCTTTTTTAAAGCTGAGTAATATTCCATTGCATGTATATACTGTATTTTTTATCCATTCATCTGTCAATGAGCATTTGAGTTGTTTCCATATCTTGGCTATTGTGAATAATACTGCAATGAAAATGAGAGTGCAGGTATGTCTTTGAGATCCTGATTTCAATTCTTTTGGATATACTGCCAGAAGTGTGATTTCTGGATAATATGGTAGTTATATTTTAATTTTTTCAGGAACCCCTGTACTGTTACCCATAATGGCTGTAACAGTTTACATTCCCACCAACAGAGTCCAGGGTCCCCTTTTCTCCATTTCCTCACCAACACTAGTTATCCTTTGCATTTCTGATGATAGTCACTCTAACAGGTGTGAGGTGATATCACAATGTGCTTTAGATTTGCATTTACTTGATGATTAGTGATGTTGAGCATCTTTTCATATACCCATTGGACATGGGTATGTCTTCTTTGGAGGAACATACACAGTTGACCTTCCCTATCTTTGGATTCAGAATCTGCAGATCCAACCTACCACAGATCAAAAGACCTATGATGCTTGTTTCTGTACTGAACACGTACAGACTTCTTGTCATTATTCCCTAAACAAAACAGCATAACATCTATTTACATAGCATTTACATTGTATTAGGTATTATAAGTTATCTAGAGATGATTTAAAGTATACAGGAGGATGTGTGTAGGTTATATGCAAATGCTACACAATTTTATACCAGGGACTTGATCATCCATGGATTTTGGTATCTGAGGTGGAGTCTTGGGACCAATCTCTGGTGAACACCAAGGGATGGTTGTGTTCAGGGATTTTTTTACCCATTTTTAAATTTTATTTTATTTTAGTGAGTTGAGTTGAAATTTCTTATATATTCTGGATAATAATTCCTTATCAGATATATCATTTGAAAATATATTTTTTCCCATTCTGTAGGTTGCCTTTTCATTTTATTGCTTGGTTCTTTTGCTATGCAGAGCTTTTTAGTTTGATGTAGTCCCACTTGTTTGTTTTTGCTTTTGTTGCCTGTGCTTTTGGTGTCATATCTAAGAAATTATTGCCCAGACCAATGTCAAGGAGCTTTTCCCCTATGTTTTATTCTGGGAGATTTTACAGTTTTAGGTCTTACATTTAAGTATTTATTTTGGGTTGATTTTTTGTGTATAGTATAGGATATGTGTCCAATTTCATTCTTTTGCATATGGATATCCCGTTTTCTTGGCACTATTTATTGAACAGACTATATTTGCCCTATTTTATATTCTTGGGACCCCTGTTGAAGACTGCTTAGTTGCATATTTGTGGGTTTTTTCCTGGGCCATCTGTTCTGTTCCATTGATCTATGTGTTGCTTTTATTCCAGTACCATACTGTTTTGATTACTATAGCTTTGCACTGTAGTTTTGGGTCAGGAAATGTGATACCTCCATCTTTATTATTCTTCCTTAAAATTTCTTTGGCTTTTTGGGGTCTTTTTCAGTTCCCTATGAATTTTAGGATTGTTTTTTCTAGTTCTGTGGAAAATGTCATTGGAATTTTGATAGAGATTGCATTAAATCTGTAGATCCCTTTGGATCATATGGACATTTTAGCAATATTAATTCTTCCAATCTATGAACATAGGATAAATTTCCATTTAATTGTGCCTTCTTCAATTTCTTCCATAAACATTTTATAGTTTTCAGTGTACATATCTTTTACTTCCTTGGTTAGGTTTATCCATAAGTATTTTATTTTATTTTTTTTTTGGTGCCATTATAAATGAGATTGTTTTCTTAATTTCTTTTTGGGGAGCTCATTGTGTAGAGAAGCAAATTATTCTCATATGTTGACTTTGCATTCTTCAACTTTACTGAATTCCTTTATTTCCAACAGGTTTTTGGGAGAATCTTTAGACGTTTGTATATATAGATGATGCCATTTGCAAACAGAGACTATTTTACTTCTTCCTTTGTAATTTGGATGCCTTTTATTTTTTCTAATTGGCTATTTGCTCTGGCTTGGATTTCCAGCATTATGTTGAATAGAAGTGGATTGAATTGGCATTCCTGTATTGTTCCTGATGTTATATGACAAGCTTTCAGCTTTCCACCTTTGAGTATGTTGTTAGCTGTAATATATGGCCTTTATTTTGTTGGGGTACATTTCTTCCATGCCTAATTTGTTGAGTATATTTATCATGAAAGGATATTGAATATTGTTAAATGCTTTTTATGCATCTAAGATGATCATATAACTTTTATCCTTCATTCTTTTTAGTGGTTTATCACATTAATTGATTTTCTTATGTTGAAACATCCTTGCATCCCTGGGATAAATCTTATTTGATCATAGTATATAATACTTTTAATATGCTGTTGAATGTAGTTTGCTAATATTTTTGAGGGTATTTGCATTGATGTTCATCAAGGATAATGGCCTGTAGTTTTCTTTTTTGGTAATGTCTTCATCTGACTGTGATACCAGAGTGATGCTGGCCTTATAAAATAAGTTTGAGAGTATTTCCTCCTCTTCAATTTTTTAAGAGAGTTTGAGAAGAATGGTGATTATTCTTTTTTTAAATGGTTAGTAGAATTCACCAGTGATGTCATCTTGTCTTGGGCTTTTCCTTTTGGGGAGATTTTTGGTTACTTATTCAATTCTCCTTACTTTGGTCTGCTCAGATTTTCTATTTTTTTCATGATTAATTCTTGTATGTTTTATGTTTCTAGGAATTTATCTATTTTTTCTAGGTTATCTAATTTTTTTGTCATATAATTTTTCATAGTAGTCTCTTAGGATCTTTTGTATTTCTGTATGTCAGTTGTAATGTGTCCTCTTTCATTTATAATTTTATTTATTTGTCTTCTCTCTTTTGTTCTTATCTAGTCTAGCTAAAGGTGTCAATTGTGTTTATCTTTTACAAAAACCAACTCATTTTTAAATATTTTAATTTTTTTCCTAGTCTTTATTTCATTGGTTTCTACTCTGCCATTTATTATTTCCTCCCATAAACTAACTTTAGGCTTAGCTTTTTCTTTTTCTCGTTCCTTGCGGTGTAAAGTTAGGTTAATTGAGGTCTTTCTTTTTTTCTTAATGGAGGCATTTATTGCTATAAACTTCCCTTTTAGAATTGTTTTGCTGTATCTCATAAGTTTTGGCATGTTGCATTCCATTTTCATTTGTCTCAAGATATTTTTTATTTCTCTTTTGATTTCTTCATTGACCCATTAGTTGTTCAGAAGTGCATTGTTTAATTTTCACATATTTATTAATTTTCCAACATTCCTCCTATTATTGATTTCTACTTTCATACTGTTGTGGTTGGAAGAGACACATGATAATCTCAATAATCTGAATTTATTAAAATGTGCTTTACAGCCTAACATATGATCTATCCTGGAGAATATTCCACGTATGCATGAGAAAAGTATGTATTCTGAAGCTTTTGTATAGAATGTCCTCTGTGTATTTATTAGATCCATCTGGTCTATAGTGTTAAGTCTGATATTTTCTTATCAATTTTCTGTCTGGATTATCTACGCATTATTGAAAGTGGGTTTTTAAAGTCAGCTACTATTACGCTATTGTTGTTTATTTCACCTTACAGTTCTGTCAATGTTTGCTTTATTTATCTAGGTGCTCTGATGTTGTGTTCATATACATTTATAATGGTTATATCTTGTTGAATTGGCCCTTTTATCATTACGTGATGACTTCTTTGTCTCTTATTACAGTTATTTTTTTGTCTTAAAGTCTATTTTGTCTGATATAAGTATAGCCACTCCTGCTCTCTTTGGTTACTGTTTGCATGAAATATCTTTTCCCATCCCTTACTTTCAGCCTATGTATGTCCTTTAATGTAAGATGGGTGTCTTGTAAACAGCATATGGTTAGGTCTTGTTATTTTATCCATTTAGTCACTGTATGTCTTTTGACTCATAAGTTTCATTCGTTTAAATTGAAAGTAATTATTGACAGATAAAGATTTACTATTGCCTTTTTAATTGTTTTCTATTTGATTTGTAGTTCTTTTGTTTCTCTATTCACTTGCCATCTTTCTTTGTAGTTTGATGATATTTTTATAGTTACATGATTTGTTTATTTTCGCTTCAGCTCATGTGTATCTACTGTAAGTTTTTTCTCTGTGATTACCAGGAGACTCGCATTTATCCACTTATAGCAGTCTAATTTAAGCAATAACAACTTAACTTCAATTGAATAAAACATCACTATACTTTTATTTGCCCTCCCCACACTTTATATTATTGATGTCAGAGTTTATTTATTTGTTTAAAATTGTGAATCCATTACAAAGATTTTTTGGTTATTGTTATTTTTAATTCTTTTGTCTTTTAATTTTCATAGTACAGTTAAACTGATTTATGTGCCACCAAACACTATTATGATATTCTGTATTTGTCTATGTATTTACCTTTACCAGTGAGAATTTTACTTTCATATGCTTTTGTATTTATATTTAGTGTTTATGCATTTCAACTTGAAGAAATACCTTAAGCACTTCTTGTAAGGCAGGTCTAGTGGTGACAAACTCCCTTATTTTTTGTTTATCTGAGAAAGTCTTTATTTCTCCTTCTCTTTTAAAGGACAGTTTTGCTAGGTTAATATTCTTGGTTGGAAACTGTTTTCTTTCAGTATTTTGAATATGTCATTCCCTTCTCCCTCGCCTGCAAGATTTCTGCTAGGAAACCCACGTGTAGTTTTATGGGAGTTCTCTTGTATGTGATGAGTCACTTATCACTCACTGCTTTCAAAATTCTCTCTTTGTCTGACTCTCACAATCTAGTTATAATGTGTCTTGGTGTAGATCTCTTTGGGTTTATCCATTTGGTGACTTTAGAACTTAATAAATTCCATTTGTCTCTCCAAATTTGGGGTGTTTTCCACCATTTTTTAAAATAGAATTTTCTGCCTTTTCTCTCTTTCTTCTCCTTCTAGGACTCCCGTAATATGTTGTTTCACTTGATGTTGTTCCATAATCCTTTAGGCTTTTTTTTTTCTCTTTTTAGTTCTTTTCTCTCTTTGTCCCTCTGACTGGATGATTTCAAATGACTTGTCTTCAAGTTCACTAATTCTTTCTTCTGTTTGATTAAGTGTGTTTTTGAAGCTTTCTATTAAAATTTTCAGTGCAGTTATTGTATTCTCAACTCTAGGATTTCTGCTTGTTTTTTTCTTGTGGTTTCTATTTGTTTGTTAAACTTCTCATTTTGTTTATGTATCATTTTCCAAATTTTATTCAGTTGTCTATGTGTGATCTCTTTTAGTTCTGTGAGCTTGTTTAAGACAGTTATTTTGAGTTCTTTATCAGGCTATTTGTAGATCTCCATTTCTTTTTTTTTCTATTTCTGTTTTTTTAAGTAATTTTATTGGCATTATAATGGTTTATAACATCATGTAATTTCGGGTGTACATTATTGTTTATCAATTCCTGAATACACTTCATCATACTCACCCCCAGTAATCTAATTTTTATCCATCACCATACATATGAGCCCCTTTGTCCCTTGTGCCCTCCCACCCACTTCCCCTCTGGTAACCACTAAACTGTTCTCTTTATCTATATTGTTATCTTCCAACTGAGTGAAATCATGAAGTATTTGTCTTTCTCTGTCTATATTATTTCGCTTAACAGCATACCCTCAATGTCCATCCATGTTGTTGCAAACAGGATGATTTTGTCTTTTTTTATTAATTATCTTGACCATTATAATTTTGATACTTATTCTATTTCATATCAGTTGAACAGGAAGCTTATAGTATTAGTACTTCTTCTTTTAAAAATGATAATCTCAACCTCAAGAAATTTTGAATTGATTACAGATTGTCCCAAATATGGGGCAAGCATTCAAGAACCCTGATTTTTGTCACAATACTTCAGACCTCCACCAATTGAATGGTTTAAATTTAGAAGAAATGAAAATTTCAAGCCCCACAGAGTTATCAATATTGCCCAAATTAAAGAAGCTTAAATATCACCCTTGTGTTATTGAATATACTGATGGGAAGAAATTTTAACCAATCAAGCTTAATACAATTATATTCAAATATAAAGTCCCTAAACTATAACACAAAACTCCAACTGTTCTCTTATATAGAGCCATTGAAGTCATCTTTAGCCATTGGAGTCCACTTTTTTAAAAAAAGATTTTATTTTTCCTTTTTCTCCCAAAGCCCCCTGGTACATAGTTGTGTATTTTTAGTTGTGGGTCCTTCTAGTTGTGGCCTGATGGATGCCACCTCAGCATGGCTTGTTGAGTGGTACCATGTCCATGCCCAGGATTCGAACTGGTGAAACCCTGGGCCAACGAACAGAGTACACAAACTTAACCACTTGGCCAAGGGCCTGATCCCTACTTTTTTTTTTTTAAGGAACATTACCCCTGTGCTAAAATCTGCCACCAACCTTCCTCTTTTTGATGAAGAATATTGGCCACAGCCAACATCCATGCCCATCTTCCTATACTTTATATGTGGGATGCCACTTCAGCATGGCTTGACAAGTGGTGCATAGGTCCATACCCAGGATCCAAACCAGTGAATCGCAGACTGCCAAAGTGAAATGTGTGAACCCAACTGTTGTGCCACCATGTTGGCCCTGAAGTCCACTTTAACAAAACTGAAATGGATGTACAAATGAGAAAGAAATATCTCAGTCCAAATGATGAGGGTTAGTTTCTTCAAAAGTTCTAAAGTACATCATCGCATAAAAATGAGTCTACCCTATTTAAAACCTGGCAATCTCCAGTCCCCATACCTAAGGTTTCTAGGATTATTAAATGGACTATACCTTTAAATAGTACTACTGCTAATGGAGTCAATTCAATTTTACTTGTGTCTAATAGGCTTTACCATTATGAAAAGTTTTCATTTGAAGATTAAAATGGTGCCATGATCAAATTAAAATAAATTTACTAAATACCATATTTATAGGTAAATAGAAACTGGGACCACAATTGCAGATTCTATTGATATAGAAATATTGACAGGCATTTTAGTGACTTGGGACAACTACAGAAACACATAATTCAAATGCAAACAGAATGGAATCAAAATATAATACAGGATACAGCAGTAGATAAAAATGAGAATGGAATTGGGAATGAATTTGGAATTGGACATCTGGGAATTAAATCCTGCTGCAAAAAATATAGCTAAAGAATTTTCACAAAGCTTCACCTATATAACTGAGAAACAACTAGTTATTCAACAACTACAATATATTCCTACTAGTGTTAAACTACAAGATTGTAGTTTTTCTCTCTTTGTGTCTTATAGTAAGATATTCTGCTAAGAGTTACACCTTTGCATTGATAAGAGGTGAATGGCATCCTTCGGTCACATATTCATTCCAAATAGATCACTGGACTACTGAAGATTCACCCCAAAGCAGTTAGGTTTACTCATTTAGTCAACCTGAATATTGAAATGGGGTATTCTTATTGAATGACTGGTCTACTTGATGTGATCTTATGATAAAATCTTTTCTTATTACTTGAATCTGATTTGATTGATAGCTAAGGAAATTTTGATTCATTGGTGTCCAGATCAATTAATGTTCAATACTCATCTGGGTCTCTATACATGACTAGACCAATATCTCTATAACCTTAAATGGGATTCTAATAGTGTTAGGCTGCTTTAGGGTCACTGAAGAACTTTCAATAAATGAAGGATCATGCCAACAAAGATGAAAATGTGAGATTCAGTAATTTTTTCTTCCTATTAAACCTAAAATTGATTATATAATGGGGAAATTCACATATATGAATTTCAGCTCCCAAATATCATATTAATGCATTATTTTCAGTATAATGATGTGTATGCTATGAAAAAATCAAAGCTTCCTATAAATGAATATTATTCTCAGTGGTCTGATAGTTGATTTGCAAATCCTAAGTTTTACATGGCTTCAAGTGTGTCACTTTAGGAGAGTTCATATTGCAATGGACCATGCCAAATGTTACTGGTATGGCATCCTTTGATATGTAGACAAAGGATGATAAATGGGATGTTCTTGTGTTTTCCTAAAACCACGTGAGTGGTTCTCCAAAGAAACCTGTATTCTATGTCATTCTTGTGTAGGGTGATCAATAGTCTATATCCTCTATAATAGGTCATTTTTTTGAGTACTGGCCATATTGCTCCATTAAAGAAAGCACTCCAGAGACATATTCCATAAGAGACAGTTCCATGTTTTGATACCTGTCCTACTCCTGTACACCTAGATGATGACTACAGAGGAAGAGCACAGTTTGGCCTGCAGCTTTGGGGAATTAATGTGACTCAGATGCCTAGCACTAAATATGTTAAAGCTCTTGTCCAAATTAGTACCATAATTACCTGGAAAGCATATTTAAGTCCAAATGTATATATGTGGGGGTTGCCATGGCTTGGGTCAATGATGAAAACTTATTGTCTTGAAGAGAGATGATAACCTGAAAATCATGATCAATAGGATTATGATGAAGATAGACCTAGGTGACAGTCTGGAGCAGTATGTTGGGAAATATTATTTCCTTTCTAGGCATTTTATTTTGGACTTGAGACAAGGAAAACTTAAAAGAAACTCATGTGAGCAATCCTGTCTTTGTGCTCAAAATTAAAAAATGAATATTCATCCTATAAGCTTTGTTTAAGAGATTTATAATTCTTAATAGTAGGGCACATTCAGAGCTCAGTCCTTCACTGTTTTTCTCTCAATGTGTCTTTGAGTAACACATTCAACTAAGGCTTGTGACACTGCAATGATAATAGATATCTGGATTCCTTTGGTCACTGATACATTCCAAATAGACGATTAACTGTGGAAGATATACTCCTAAGGCAAATAGGTTTACACAGAAGGTAACCTGCATAGGGATATGGAATTTTTTTCTGAATGAGTGACTGACCTATGTGATGTGATTTTATGACACTTTCATTTGAATATTAAATTAATAATATTGAAGTTCAGAAAAATGTTTGATATTCATTTGTTTCTACATATATGATAAGATCAACATTTCTATAATTTTAGAGGATTCTAACTGCTTTGGGCTACTTTGACATCAGTGAAGAATTTTTCCATATCTGAAAGAACCTGCCATTGGAGAAGAGTTTTGAGGTTCAGTACTTGTACTGGTTACAGGATAAAATTTGAAACTTAAAACTGAGTATATTCATGAAGAAACATATATCAGAATTCCAGGTCCCACTGTAGACCCATTATTTCATATAATAAAGGGTATGCTATGAATGACACTAGAACACCCAATTTACACGTTGAATTTATTAGTGTTACCAAAATGGCAATATGCATGTCCTTTTGTGGATCAATGATGAGAACTCATATTGTCTTGAAGAGAGATGACGACCTAAAAATCTTGTTCAATAGGATTACATGGAGGCCCAGTGAAGTTGAGAATTTGGGGGAAAGATGTTGGGGAGCTTATTTCCCTTCGAAAGCAATGGAATCTCTAGAGGAAGTCTCGTGTGGCTCTACCCTGCCTATGGGAGTCCAAGAGGCCAAGACAAGAGTTTTCTTTCAGACTGCTTTGTGGGCCCTGGTTCCTCCCCGAAGACCCTGTTCTCAGCCATTCCTTAGCTCCTCTTCTCTCATTGTATCTTTCAGTCAAATATTCTGGCTGGGCTTTCATTGTGGCCTGAATGATCCCAGCTGAGTGGAAGTCATTGATCATTGAGGGAACCACAGACAATGTTGGACTGTGAGAAAGGCCAGCCATCTGGCCATACATAGTTTTGACCCTTTTCAAGAACCCAGAAGCCAAGAGAGCTTATTTCTCCTTGGTTGTCAGCCATACAGGATAAGATCTCTGGAAATTGAGAGCATTGGCAACTCATATTAACTTTTCATGAACTCATATTGCCTTTTTTAAAATTTAAGTAATATTTGAGTTTTATTCACTTACATATTGTGTTAACTTTGGGATATAACATTGTAAAATTTTATTGTGTTTATCATTATATTTTGATTTCTGTGTAGATTACATCATGTTCACCACCCAAAGACTAATTACAATCCATCACCACACACATGTGGCTAATACTCCCTTTCCCTCTTCTCCTTCCCCCATTCCCTTCTGGTAAGCACCAATCCAATTTCTGTCTCTAGATGATTGATTTTTGTTGTTTTTACCTTCTATTTATGAGTGCAATCATCCAGTGTTTGACTTTCTTTCTCTGACATTTTCCTTAGAGACTAAGACCCTCATGGTCCATCCACGTTGTCACAAATGGCCAGATTTCATCAATTCTTATGGCTGAGTAGTATTCCATTGTTCATATTTTCCACATCTTCTTTATCCATTCATCCCTCGATGAGCACCTAGGTTGCTTCCAAGTCTTGGCTCTTGTGAATAATGCTGCATTAAACATAGTAGTGCATGTATCTTTTGGGATTGGTATTTTCATGTTCTTTGGATAAACACCCAGCAGCAGAAAAGCAGAATCTTGTGGTTGTTCTATTCTTAAATTTTTGTGGAATCTGCATACTGTTTTCCATAGTGGCCGCTCCAGTTTGCACTCCCACCAGCAGTGTATGCGAGGTCCTTTCTTTCCACATACTCTCCAACTCTTTTCTTCCCTGCCTTATTAACTATAGCCATTCTGATGGCAGTGACATGATATCTTGTAGATTTGATTTGCATTTCTCTGATGGTTAATAATGCTGAACATCTTTTCATGTGCCTGTTGGCCATCTGTAGGTATCTTCTTTGGAGAAATGTCTGTTCATATCTTATACCCATTTTTTAATTGGGGTGTTAGTTTTTTTGTTGTTGAGATGTATGAGTTCTTTGTATGTTTTGAGTATTAACCCCTTATCATATATTTGGTTTGAAAATATCTTCTCCCAATTGTTACATTATCTTTTAGTTTTGTTGATGTGCAGACACTTTTTAGTTTGGTGTAATCCCATTTGTTTATTTTTTCTGTTTCCCTTGCCCAGTCAGACATGGTACCTGAAAATATACTGCTAAGACTGATATCACTGAACATACTGCCTATGTTTTCTTCTAGAAGTTTCATGGTTTCAGTCTTACCTAAAAATCATTCTCAATACCATTGCACTGAGGTCCGATGCCATTGAGAATTTTGGAGCCTAAAGTTGGGGATCACTTTTCCTTCTAGAGCTATGGGCTTGGGTCTTGAAGCAGCCAGTCCCTCGCAAGAATCTAATATTGCTGTACCCTGTGTATAGGCTCCTCATGACCAAGATAATTTTTATCTTTTAGTCTTTATTTCACTGGATCCATTTTTGGGTCCGGCCCTTGCCTCTTTTTCTCTTAATATGTCTTTCAGTGAAACATTTTGGCATGGGTTTCACCCTTGCCTGTATGATCAGACATATGTGGATGTCTTTAATTACAGTCATAAGATATAGAGAACATTGGACAACAGGGAAGGCCCACGTTAAAATAGTAAATAAGTTTGACTTCTTTTGAGAGCCTAAATACCAATAGATGGTTGATTTATCTTTTATGTCAGCACTATGGGATGCAATTTCTGGAAATTGAAAGCTTTTCATTATACCCATAATGGATCAAAGTGTAAATGGAGGAAATGTCTTTTTTAATTGCCTCCTGGTCAACATTCGCATTCATCCGTGTACCAGTTATGGCCAATAACTCTAATATGCTGAAGGAATGAGAAATGCTTGTGTCTGCTTTGGGTATAGGGACAACTTTCTCTAGGGAAGAATCATGCTCATGGCTTCAAGCAGGTGAGAAGTGAATCCCATTCATAGTCTTTGTTGAAAGACATTGTTGAGTATTTAGATAGCTGAATGGCAGCTCCTGAAGATTTATAGGACTTCACCATGTCATTTTAAGGAATTGCTGGCTCTTGCTGATGCCAGTTCTTTCTAGTTGGCCCTTTGATCATTTAGCTTTGCCAAATCAGGCCACTTCATCCATTTTTGTGTTCTTCCTCTGCAGGTGTAACTGCCCTGAATAATAGCTTTCTCAGGAATAAAAACCACTTTTTACTGAACTTTATGTTGAGGACCTGAGAATAAATTTTTCCATAGTTTCATCCCCACAGTGTGACAATATTTTGTGAATTATATTTGTTGACATGCCCATGTTGATATTGCAATTTTTGTTGTTGTTTCTGGGATGTTTTTGTACATAAATGGAAACTTTAAATTAATAGACAATGACTTTTTGTCCCCAACTTGAAATATTTCACAAATTTGTGAATAGAGTCAAAGTCAGCACAATTTCAATTTTGCTCATATCTGTCTTTTAAAAATGATTTTCATATGACTTCACAATTTCCAACTATCCATGTTAACATCCCTATAGACTGGAATGAAAGTTTATTCAGGTCTACTAATATTGCTTGATACTTGATGCTGCTCAATGCACACTGAGTATTTTTCTTCATTAAGAAAACTGTGTGCTCTGCCATTTTTGTTTCTGGTGAATATAAGGTGCACAGCCTTCATTATGGGCTCATTTTTGTTGAATCACCTTTATGATTCTTTGAGGAGTAGCATGTGTGAGGCACAAGCCCATGAGAAATGTAGTACTTCATTATGACAACTATCCTACCCTGTTTACTGGATAATGACTCCCAAAAAGAGCCTTATTTGGCCTGCTGACATTGAGTCAATTTTTATCTGTCTGGTGTCCGGCATCTAGAACTCTTATCCAGATTACACCCTGTTTCTGTAATCTAATCGTGGTAATCATATTCAGGTCCAGGTGCATTGGTGAAGTGAGAGAGCCCTGGTGGATCAATGATGCAACCTAATATTGTTTTGAAGAGATATGGTGATCTAAAAATTATGCTTGATAGGATTATGTTAAGACCCATTCTCAAGAACAATCCTATGAGAGGACACTGGGGATCCTACTTCCTTTGTAGAACAATGCTGTTTTGGACTTGACACAACAAAGTTCTTAGGAGGATTTTTTGTCTATGAGCTTCTCTGTGAATGATGCGTACTCATACTTTATACTTTGTATAGTGATCTATATACCGTAATAGTAGGGCTTTTCAGAAGTTATTCCTTAGGTCTTTTTATCTCATAGTCCCTTTCAGAGAGACTTTTGGCCAAGGGTTACACCATTGCATTGATAATCAGAGATGAGTGAATTACTTTGATCTTAGACACATGTTAAATAGAGTATTAGACCACTACTAATGAGTCCTGATCTAAGGCAATAGGTTTTTCTTATTTAGTGACCCTGAATATCAATATGGGGCTTACTTCTGTTAGAATGTCCATCCTATGGTATATGATCCTATAAAAACTGAAATCTTTCTGTTTTACCTGAGATTGTTCAGATTACAAACTGAGGAATTTGTTTTCCTAACTGGAACCCTGGCAACATTCTTCTCAATCTGTATACACATCAAAACCAATATTTTAATATACTTAGGTTACCGAAGCTGCTTTTCTTTACATTTGAGTCACAAAAGAACTTTCTATAACTGAATGATCATGCCAATGGAGTAGACATTGTGAGATTCAGGAATTTTCCTGGTCCATGGGTCTTATTTTGAATAAATTGTTATGTTACTGGTTATCTGAATTGCACCATATCAATATAATGAATTGCATGTCCTTGGTGATAACAGTTTTTCCTGATTGGCTGTTTGCTCTGTTTAGCTTCTCCAAATTGGGCCACTTGGCCCAATTTGGAGTTTTTCCTGTCCATGAGTGATTGCCTTAATGGATGGCATCTTCATGAGGCCACTATTGACTGAAATTTCATTGAAATGATGTTGAGAATTTTTCTGAACCATCCTTTCATCTCCACTATGTGATAATTTTCTTCCCAATGTACAGAAGTACACATTTTCATCGTGATTATGTACCCTTATATGGTATTTTGTATTGTTTTTGTGATGGTTTTTGAAAAGTTTTACTCTTGAGAATCCTGAAAACCAGCATGGAGTTTACTTCTCAATGAGCGACCACACTACAGAATATGATCCTACAATGAAGTCACTTTGTTTTGTCTGAAACCAAGGTTGAAAATTGAAGAAATTTTTCCCTAACTGGTTCAGGGAAACCTTAGTCTATGTCTATATTCATGTCAAGGCTGTGTTTCTAATATATCATAGAAGATTATAACCTTTTGTGCTGCATTTGGGTCATCAAATAACTTTCTATAACTGAAGGACCATGTTAGTATAGTTGAGATAATGAGATTCAGTAATTTGCCCCACCCAGGGGGTGAATGTTGATAACATTGTTGAATAAACAGATAGCTGAATTGCACTTCCTGATATCATGTGGCTTCACTAATTCAATATAATGAAGTGTATAGTTTGGGTGATGCCAGTTGTTCCTTACTGGCCATTTGATTTGTCTAAATCACCAAATCAAACAACATTGGTTCCTTTATGAGTTCTTCTTTTTCCATGAGTGATTGATGTAAAGGATGACATTCTTAATGAGAAGGTCAATTTTACTGTAATTTCATAAGAATGCTATTGATAATTTTTCTGATTCTTGGTTTCATCACCACCATTGATAATCTTAGCCCTGAGCACAAGAGTAGACATATTTATCCCAATTATAATATTTTTGTGTTGCTGTTTTTGTGATGACTGTGGGACATGGATGAGAACTGTTAACATACAGACAATGACTTATCAGCCACAGCCTGAAAACTGTCATACATGGGTTGAGAGGTTGAATGAAAGCACAATTCCAATTATTCTATCATCTGTTTTCTACAAAATAAATTTCACATGGCTTCATAGTGTCATTTTATATCCAATTTGAAATGCAATGGACCATGTCAGTGTTGCTAATATCGCTCCTTGATCAAATGTACCAGGAATGAGCAATAAGATACTCTGGTTTTAGCATGATGCCTCCTGGTTGGTTTTCCAAAGTCAAGAAACTTATGTACTTTGTCTACCTTTTGTTTGGTGAATTAATGGCACACAGCCTCTGTAATGGATCATTTATGCAGGAATGATCATATGGGTCCATTAAGGAGAAGCATGCATGAACCACATGCCCAATGGAAATGTAGTACTTTGTTTTGACACCTCTCATATTTGTGTTCACCCAGATAGTGATTCCAGAGGAAGAATCCTGTTCAGCCTGCTGTCCCCAGGGCAATCAATATCCACCAGGTGTCCAGCATGCAATACAGCCAACTTTCATAATTTCCTGCATCCATCTTTGGTAAGCATAGTGAGGTCCAAGTGTATGTATGCTTGGGGAGTCACACGTGTTGCATCAATTATGAGACCTCATATTTTAATGAAGAGCTCTGAATAACTAAATATCATGCTCAATGGGATTACATTGAGACCCACCCTAGGTTTACAATCCTAGGACAGAGTTTTGAGGTTCCTTGTTTTTCTTTTACAGATGCATTTTGTGTTGATCACTTTGTCATTTATAACTTTGTCTATGCATTTCAAATTGAACAATAACTGTCAGCTTTTTCAATGGTCAATAAGTTCTAATAATTTGACACATTTGGGGCTCATCTCAGCTCTTTTTCTCTCATTGTTTCTTTTAGTAAGGTGTGTGACAAGATATGCATAATAAAACTGATGAGATGTGAATGTCAGTGTTAGTCACAAATATCTTCCAAGTAGACTTTTGGGCTTATGAATATTTACCCTAAGGCAATTAGATTTACCATTTGGGTAACCTGAATATCCATATGAGGTTTTCTACTCAATGTGTGACTGAACTACTTGATTTGATCCCATGACAAAATCTTTAATTTTTACCTGAATTTAGTGTTATTGACAGTGAAGAAATTTTTTTTCTTTGGTATTCAGTCCAATGCATGATATTTATTTGGATATGTAAATAGATAGACCAATTTTCCTTTATTGTTACTAAAGGAGTCTAATGATGTTAGGCTGCTTTGAGGTCACTGAGATAAATTCCATCACTGAAGGACCCTCACAGTGGAGAAGATAATGTTAGATTCAGAATTTTCTTTTCCCACAAATGTTAAAATTGAATCCATTGATGAGAAAACTATCTGAATTTCACTCCCATGTATCTTGTGAGTTCTTTATTTTCAGTATAATAAAAACATAGTCTATGAATGATTCCATTTACTGATTGGCCAATAACTAGGTTCACCAAATCAGGCAACATGTGTCCTGTTATGAATTCTTCTCATGAGTGACCAATACAGTTGATGTCATCCTCATTTTAAAAACATCACCTTTTACTGTGATTTCTTTAAATAATTTTGAGACATTTTCAGAGTGATAATTCTTGTCTCTATGGTGTGTTATTCTTTAGTATAAATATAAGAGTAGATATATTCACCCCTCTTATTATATTTTCATTTTGGTCTTGTTTTTTCATATGTGTGGGGCACTGATGAGAACTCAGAACATATATACAGTGTCACATCAGGCATATGCTTGAAATCCCTATATATGGGTTGTCCAATACACATGAGAATGAATACACTTGGACTTCTGTTTTCCAGTATGATGTGGAAAGTACTTGGAAATTGTCACCCTCATTGACACAATGAAGAAAAATATGAATAGATTGAAAATCACCAGTTCCTCTGGAATTCATTAGACAGTTGAAGACACAGGAAAGTCACTACCACAAAAATTACAAGGATTGTCTGTCAGATAGAGAGAATCACAACTTACTCCAACATTAGCCCAGGAGCAAAACCTCCACTGGAACTAGTATCAAGGTGGGAAAATTTACAGTGTAATTGACAATCACAATTGCTGGAGGCTCATTGTCAACAAGTTTAAGAGTTAAAAACTCCTGTGGGGACCTCTCTTAGTGGAAGCCCCATGCTTGTGTAAGTTTTATCTCCAGAAACCCTACCAGGTTCTCACAGTGAATACTGCAGAAAAATCCCCTACTGCTTCTGTCAGATGAAGGACCAAGGTAGACATTTTGAAACATGTCCAGAGCATTCTCTTTTTCTTTTTTTTTCTTAAAGATGATTGGCACCTGAGTTAACAACTATTGCCAATCTTTTTTTTCTCTGCTTTTTTAATCCCCCAATCCCACCAGTACATAGTTGTATATTTTAGTTGTGGGTCATTCTAGTTGTGGCACGTGGGACACCACCTCAAGGTGGCCTGATAAGTGGTGCCATGTCCTCGCCCAGGATCAGAACTGGTGAAACCCCAGGCTGCTGAAGCGGAGCACGTGAACTTAACCACTTGGCCATGGGGCCGTCCTCTTTTCTCTTTTTCTTAATAAGGCCTGACTTCAAAGGAAACTATTTAACCAGAGCCTAACTTGTGTTTTACCAGAACAAATTAACCTGAGAGAAATAAATGCCCAACTTCAGCCTGCTATAAGCCTGCTCCATAAGGAAAAGAAAATGCCCAATCCAGTCCACGCTAGTCTTCAACGTAGGAGAAGGGAAATACCCAACTCCAGCACTGCTCCTGCCTTCCTGTCTTACTGAGGAGGCCAGGGGGAGGAATTCTGAGACCCTCTATAAGGTCACAGCCTACTAGCACAGTCTCATTAACAGATTAATATCTAATCATAGGACTATAGAATGCTTCCCCTCTCCTCATACCTTACCACAACAGCAATAGGACTCCTTTATAACAACAGGACAGTATAATGGAAATAATGCACACCTCAGGCCTTAAGAAATCTCAGAAGGTCTTCCATGATCTGGATTTTGGTGTGAGCCTCGCTATTATTTTTATGTGAGACCCAGCAACTAGAATGTGTTTGCACAGTTTGTATGAGAAGGGCAGGGCAATGACTTCTGGTTTCGATATCCTTCTTGACAAATCTCAACATTGTGTTGGCTTTCTTTCAGCTATAGATAATGGCCTTGTCTTTAGGAAACAATCTGAAAAAACTCTTAGTTTCTGTTTTTAAGGCTGCAAAATTCCAATAAAAGTTAAAGAAGTACTGCCTGACTCTAAAAAGTCACAATAAATAATTTCCCACCTCTCTATATGTGTAGTGAGCTTATTTTTTTAATTATAAAAAGCAATAAGTTCACTGCATAACTCTGGAAAATGAGAAAAAATACAAAGAAAACAAAACATTCATATTGTCTGTGTGTATCTGTATGTAGATATTTTAACATAATGGTGTCCATATCTAACTGTATCTAACTTACTTTTTAAATATATTAATAAGATATGAACATTTTTCTCCTGTCATTTATGTTGACCTTCATGTACAGAATTGTTTCTAGTAGATGGAATTCTATCATATGAGTGTATCATGATTTATTAAACTTTTACTTTACTGTTGAAAAGAAAAAGAAGTCTCTAGGGAAACCCAAAGACAAAAAAGAAGACAGGAACAGAGATACCAGACGAAATTTTAGCTGTGACACTTACAGCTACAGTAAAGTAAATACAGTCTAACCTCTAGCCAAATAAACATAAAAAACCTCACAATAAAGGCCTATTCACCTCAGTTCCTTTTACCCAATATATCATGCCTGGTCTTCAGCAAAAAATTATAAGGCGTACTTAAAAGACAAAAAATACAACTTGACACAACAGATAAAGCATCAGAATCAGATTTATGTATCGCAGAGTCGATAGCATTATCAGACCAGGAACTTAAAACAACTATGATTAACATGTTGATGGCTCTAATGGAAAAGTGGGTGACATGAAAGAACAGATGAGTAATGTAAACAGCTATATTATCCTAGAAAGTGAAAGAGAAATACTTTCTCAGACAAGCAAAAATTGAGACAGTTTGTTACCAATAGTCCAGCCTTACAGTAAATATAAAAGGAAATTATTCAAAAAGGGGGAAAATGATATCAGTCAGACAATCAAATCTACATAAAGAAAGAAATCATTGGCTAAGGAATAAATGAAGGTAAAATAGAATATATTGTTTTTATTATTCTGAATTGATCTGACAAATAACAGTTTGTTCAGAATAATAACAACAACAATGTGCTTTGTGATTCTAGCTAATGAATAGTGAAATAAATGACAGCAATATTATAAGGCCTGATGTCTTATTTCCAGAAGCTGAATTATACATGACTTCAGAGGTTTTATTTTATGAGAATTAATAGGCAAGGGATTATGGTGATTGTTATGGATATGGTTTGCTTATTATATAGACAAGGGATAATCAATGTGATAATCTCATTTCTGCATGACGCCACCTGACTGGTTCTCCAAAGTCAAGAAACCTGTATATTTTGGCCTCCTTGTGTTGGTGAATCAATGGTCTACAGCCTATATAATAAATTAAGTCACTTTTGGAGTCCTGACTAGTAAGGAAAATCATGCTTGAGCAAAATAACCATGAAAAGTGTAGTTTTTCTTTTTGACACCTGTCCTACTCCTGTCCACATAGATAATAACAGAAGAAGAACACCATCTGGTCTGCTGCACTTGGGGCAATTTATACCAACCAGGTGTCCAGTATTGAATGTGCAAGAACCATAATTCACCTTAGAACAGTGGTCCCATTAATCCACCTCTGGTAAGCATATTCAACTCCAAGAGTCTGTATGAATGGGGAATGCCATGGATTAGATCAATCATGAGAATTTATATTGCCTTGAACAGAGATGATGACATAAAAATTGTGCTCAATAGGATTATGTGGAGGCCCATAATAGGTGACAAACCTAGAACTAGAAGTTTGGAATCCTTATTTCCTTCTAGGTGAATAATTTTGTGGCTTGAGACAATGACACCATTGTAGGAAACTTGCTTGGCCCAACCCTATCTGTATGCTTCTAGGTGAACAACAAATTATGATACTTTAAGCATTGTTTTAGTTATTTATTATTTCTGATAGCATGGAATATTTGCAATTCATTCCTTGAATCTTTTTCTCTCACTGTGTGTTTCAGTAAGACATGTTTCAAGAGATGTACCATTCCTTTAATAAAAGTGGAGTGGATGCCTTGGTTACAGATACATTCAAAACAGACATTGGACTAGCGATGATTCACCCTTATGCCTATTAGGTTTACTCAGAATATCAATATGGGTTTTCTTCTCAATGAGGGACCAATCTACTTGATGCAATGCCATGAAAAAATATTTGCTTTCTATCTGAATTTGATATGATTGAAAGTTGAGGAAATTTTTTTTCACTTTTTGCTTCATAGTATCCAGTCCAATGTGTAATATTCATTTGAATATTTTTGCACAACTGGTCTGATCTTTCTATAATATTATTAAGCAGTTGTAATGGTACTGGCAGTTTTTGACTCACTGGTGAACTTTTCATGACTAAAGGATCATGCCAGTGGAGACAGAAATGTGACATTCAGTGGCCAATAAGTACATTCAAAGATATTCAACATCATTAGCCATCAGGGAAATACAAATCAAAACCACAATGAGATCCCACTTCACACCCACCAGGATGGTTGTAATAAAAATGATGATGAATACTGGTAGAGAAGTGGAGAAATTGGAACACTCATGCATTGCTGGTGGAAATATAAATTGGTGTGGCCACTTTGGAAAGCAGTCTAGCAGTTCAAGAGGTTTACATAGTTACCATATGATCTGGCAATTCTACTCCCAGCTATATACCCAAGAGAGATGAGAACATGTATCCACACAAAAACTTGTATTCATAGCTGCATCGTTCCTAACAGCCAAGAAGTAGAAACAACCCAAATGTTCATCAACTGATGATTGGATAAATAAAATGTGCTATAATCACACAATGGAATATGATTCAGCAATAAAAAAGAATGAAGTACCAACACACGCCACAACATGGATGAAACTTGAAAACATTAAGCAAAGTGAAAGAAGCTTGTCACAAAAGACTACATATTGTGTGATTCCATTTAGAAGAAAAGCCCAGAATAAGCAAATCCACAGAGACAGAAAGTAAATGAGTGGCTATCTAGGGCTGGGGAGATTGGGGGGAATCAGGAAGCGACTGTTAATGGGTACAGGGCTTCTTTTTGGGGGTGATGAAATGTTCTAAAATTGATTGTGGTCTTGGTTACACAACTCAGTGAGTATACTAAACATCCTTGATTCTACACTTTAAATGGGTTAATTGTATGGTCTATGAATCAGAGCTCAACAAGGCTGGTTTGAAGAGAAATAGATGATGAAAAACTGTAACTTACTGATCCTGCCTTTATTTAAAGTTTTTTTTTTAAGGATTTTATTTGTTTCCTTTTTCTCCCCAAAGCCCCCCAGTACATAGTTGTATATTCTCTGTTGTGGGTCCTTCTAGTTGTGGCATGTGGGATGCTGCCTCAGCGTGGTTTGATGAGCAGTGCCATGTCCCTGCCCAGGATTCGAACCAACGAAACACTGGGCCGCCTGCAGCGGAGCACACGAACTTAACCACTCGGCCACGGGGCCAGCCCCCTTTATTTAAAGTTTTGACATTTTCTTCATCATAGATTTTTTTGCATTATTTTTGCTTCAAAAAAATATATTGCATTAATATGTTTAAAAAAATGTGACATTCAGTAATCTGCTTTGCTCATTGACTTGAATAAATTGATAAGCAAACTGCTATCTGAATTATAAATCCCAAATTTCATGTGGCTACATTATTTTCAATATAATGAAAATGTATACTATGAATACTGCCAATTGTTCCTGATAGGGCTTTTGAGATGAATAGGTGTACCATATGAGGCAACACATGTCCCATTATGCATTCTACTTCTCCTTGAGTGACTGACCTATTTTATGGCATCCCCATGAGAAAAACATCTTTTTACTGAAATTTTGCTGAAATCATGTTGTGACATTTTCTTAGTCATGGTTACTCTCTATGTTGTGATATTATTTTGGTCTAAATATAGGAGTAGACATATTCACCCTTATTATAATATTTTCATGTTGCTCTGCATTTGTAATGTTTTTGAGACATTTATGAGGACTCATAACATAAAGACTAGACATTTGACCACAAGTTGGAAATACCTGTACATGCATTTCTCAAACCAATACAATGTATACAAATTCCATGTGGCCTGATCTGATCTGATTTCTACATCCTTAGATTGATGTGGCTTCAAGAATGCCAGTGCATTATGAGCATTCATATACAACACACCACACCAATTGTTATTGATATGACTTTCTTGAATATATAAACAAGGGAAGATCAATGGGATGCTCTTGTTTCTGCATGAAATCACTGGATTGCTTCTCCAAAGTCAAGTGACCTGTAAGTTTTGTCCTTATTAAGTTTTGTGAATCAATGGACTAAAATCTATGTAATGGGTCTTTTTTTGAGTATCGACAATTTTCCTCAATTAATGAAAAGCATGCATGACCCATACACACTGGAGAGACATAGTTATTTTCACACCTGTTCTATCTCTGTCCTCTTAGATGATGATATGGAAGAACATTCTTGGGCTTGCTGTGACTGGAGAGATTGATACAACCCAGGTATCCTGTAATAAATATGCCCTAACTCCAATTCACCTTAGCACCAGAGTTCCAGGAAGCCTTCATTGGTAAGTTGATCAGGTCCAGATGTATGTAAACATGGGGAGTGCCATGGCGTCAGTCAGGGATGAGGCCTTATATTATCTTGAAGAGAAATGATGACTTAAAAATCATTCTCAATAGAATTACACTGAGGCTCAGCTTAGATGACAATCCTGGGATAGATAATAGTCACTCCTTATTTCCTTTCTAAGAGAATTTTATTTTGAACTTGAGATATGAAACCTCATGGGTAACTTGTTTTTTCAACTTTTCTATGCACCTATAAATAAACAAAAAATTCTCATTTGTTAAGCTTTGTTTTGGTGATCTATAATTTCTACTAGTATATCATATTCAGGTTTCATTCCTTGGCCCTTTTTCTCTCATTTTGTGTTTCAGTAAGACTTGCTCTCAAGAGATGAAACATTCCATTATAAAATATCAATAGCTTATTTTGTTGACACACATATTCCATATAGAGCATTGAACTATTGAAGACTCACACCTAAGACAATTAGTTTTCCTCATTCAGTCAACCTGAATATCAACACAGAATTTTCTTCTTGTTGTAATCCTCATGGCAAAATACGTACTTTTTTCTCTGAACTTCTTATGATTGAATGTTATGCAGTTTTTTGATTCACTGTTACCTAGTCCAACAAACAATATTCATTTGGGTGTAAACACATGACTGGACAAAAATTGCTGTAGTATTATTATGGGACTCTTATGGTGTTGTACTGTTTTAGGTCAGCGATAAGCTTCCCATAACACTAGTACCATTCTAATAGAGGAGAATATGAGAGTTCGATAATGTGCTTTGCCTATGAAACTTAAAATTGAATAATTTGATGGCAAAATTTATACCCAAATTTTTGTCTCCTGAGTAGCGTGTAACCCCATTATTTTCAGAATAATGAGAGTATATGCTGTGAATAATGACAGCTTTTACTTTTATGGACTTTGAGATGACTAGATTCACCAATTCAGTCATCATGGGCCCCAATATGGTTTCTTCTTCCCATGAGTGAGTGACCTACTAGATGGCCTACTCTTGGAAAATGTTCACTTTTTACTGAAATTTCATTGAAATAATGTTGGAATATTTTCAGTCATGTTTACCATCTCTATGGTATGATGAATAATATTATATGTTATCCAATGTCAAGAATCTTGTATGCTTTGTCCTTATGATGTTAATGCATCAATGGTGTAGAGCCTTAGTAGTGTGTCTTTGTGATGGTATGGACAGTGTCTCTCCACTAATAAATAGCATGTATAAGACAGTGTCTCTCCACTAATAAATAGCATGTATAAGCCATACACATGTGAAGGATTTATTTCTGATTTTGAACTACTATCCTATCCCTATCTTCCTAGATAACTATTGAGTAAAAGCACTCTTTGTACTACCATCCAAGTATACGATAGTGAGTCTAACTGGTCTCCTGCCACTTTTGAACCATGGCTTGAGGATACCATTTTGGTAAATGTTTATAAGTTAAAGTGCAAGTATGTGAGGAGAGTGTCTTGAGGAGATGTGATGTCATAAAAATCATGCTCAATAGGATTATGCTAAGGCCCAAAAGTGGTCCAAACTGTGAAACAAGGTGTAGGCCATCATTAGATTTTTCTAGAGTGTTCTGTTTTGGGGTTGGTAGAAAGAAATCCTTTTGGGAATCTTGTTTCATCCACCTCTATTTATCTGCTTCTAAGAGAATTTTTTTATTCTTTTATCCTGATTTTAGTGTCTTTATTCTTAGTATTCATATATTGTTAGAATAGACACATTTGCTTAGTTTTCCTCATTGTATGCTTCGGAATGTCCAATTAGCAAGAGATGTGCCATTCCATGGAAAAGATATGAGTTCTGCCATTGGTGATTAAAAAGTTCCAAATAGGCTGGGGCTGTCCCAGTGGTGTAGTGGTTATGTTCACACTCTCTGCTTTGGCACCTGGGGCTCACAGTTTCAGATCCCGGGCACAGACCTAGCAGCACTCATTGAGCCATACTGTGGCAGCATCCCACATAAAATAGAGGAAGATTGGTACAGATGTTAGCTCGGTGACAATCTTCCTCAAGAAAAAAGAGGAAGATTGGCTACATATGTTAGCTCAAGGCCAGTCTTCCTCACACACACACACAAATTCCAAATAGGCCATTTGACTGTTGAACTCTGGCCTTTAAAATGATTATATCCACTTCTTCATACAAAATGAGTGATGGCCTATTCTAAGTTGCCCTTGATTTGTAAAATTTAATACAACTACAGGTGGTCTGAAATCCTATTTCCAGATCCAGATTTTCCTGTGGCTTTATTAAGTTTATGGTAGTCCCCTCTTATCCATGGTTTTGCTTTCCGTGGTTTCAGTTATCCATGGACAACACAGTTCAAAAATATTAAATGGAAAATTTCAGAAATAAACAATTTATAAGTTTTAAATTGCACGTCATTCTGAGCAGCATGACGAAATTTTGAGCTATCCTTCTTGGTCCCACCTTGACGTGAATCATCTATTTGTCCAGAATGTCCACACTGTATATGCTACCTGCCCGTTAGTCACTTAGTAGCCATCTCAGTTACCAGATCCACTGTCATGGCATCACAGTGCTTCTGTTCAAGTAGACCTTATTTTACTTAATAATGGCCCCAAAGCACAAAATTAGTGGTGCTGGAAATTTTGATATGCCAAAGAGAAGCCATAAAGTGCTTCCTTTAAGTAAAAAGAACTTAATATATATAGAGCTCGGTACTATCCAAGGTTTCAGGCAGCCACTGAGGGTCTTGGGACATATGCCCCTCAGACAAAGGGGGGACTACTGTCTTATAAAGGAATATATGTGCTATGTATGATGCCAGTTGTTACTGAGATGGGTCCTTGCATATTTAGCCAAGGGATGATGATGAGAAACTTTATTTATGCATAGAAATAATTTCTTGCCAGGTTATCAAAATACATGAACTCACATCCTTGGTCCTTACTGTATGTGGTGGATCAATGGCCCACAGCCTAAGTAATGGGTCATATTTTTCTTCAATTATTTTATTGAGGCTATAATAATTTATATCATTGTATAATTTCAGGTGTACAATATTATTTAGCAGTTTCTGTACAGACTGCATCGTGCTCACTACCAGCAGTATAAGTTTTATCTATCACCGTATATATGTGCCTCTTTACCCTTTTTGCTCACCTCCCTACTCCCTTGCCCTCTGGAAATGACTTATCTGTTCTCTGTTCGTATGTTTGTTTACCTTCCACATATGAGTGAAATCATGTGGTGTTTCTCTTTCTCTGGCTTAGTTCGCTTAACATAATATCCTCAAGGTTCATCCATGTTGTTGCAAATGGGATAATTTTGTCTTTTTTATGCCTGAGTAGTATTCCATTATATATTTATATACTACATCTTGTTTATCCATTCATCAGTCAGTGAGCACTTGGGTTGCTTCCATGTCTTGGCTATTGTGAATAATGCTTCAATGAATATAGGGGTGCATAAATCTCTTTGAATTGTTGATTTCAAGTTCTTTTGATAAATGTCCAGTAGTGGGATAGTTGAATCATATGGTATTTATATTTTTAATTTTTCGATAAATCTCCATACTGTTTTCCATAGTGACTGCACCAGTTTCTATTCCTACCAGCAGTGTATGAGGGTTCCGTTTTCTCCACATCCTCTCCAACATTTGTTGTTTTTTGTCTTGGTAAATATAGGTATTCTGACAGGCGTAAGATGACATCTCATTGTAGTTTTCATTTGCATTTCCCTAGTAATTAGTGATGTTAAACATCTTTTCATGTGCCTGTTGGCCATCAATATATCTTCTTTGGAAAAATATCTGTTCATATCCTCTTCCAATTTTTGATCGGGTTGTTTGTTTTTTGTTGTTGAGTTGTATGAGATCTTTATATATTTTGGAAATTAACCCCCTGTCAGATATGTGATTTGCAAATACTTTCTCCCATTTGGTGAGTTGTCTTTTCATTTTGTTCATGGTTTCCTTTGCCTTGCAGAAGCTTTTTAGTTTGATGTAGTCCCATTTGTTTATTTTTTTATTTTGTTTCCCTTGCCTGAGTAGGCACGGTATTTGAAAAGATGTTGATAAGACCGATGTGAAAGAGTGTACTGCCTATATTTTCTTCTAGAAGTTTTGTGGTTTCAGGTCTTACATTCAAGTCTTTAATCCATTTTGAGTTAATTTTTGTGTATGGTGTAAGATAACAATCTACTTTAATTCTTTTGCATGTGGCTGTCCAGTTTTCCCAACACCTTTTATTGAAGAGATTTTCCTTTATCTATTGTATGTTCTTGGCTCCTTTGTTGAAAATTATCTGCCCATAGATGTGTGCTTTTATTTATTGGGTTTCGATTCTGTTTCGTTGATCTCTGTGTCTGTTTCTGTGCCAGCACCATGCTGTTTTGATTACTGTAGCTCTCTAGTATATTTTGAAGTCAGGGATTTTGATGCCTCCAGGCTTGTTCATTTTTCTCAGCATTGTGTTGGCTATTTGGGGTCTTTTGTTGCCCCATATGAATTTTAGGATTCTTTGTTCTATTTCCGTGAAGAATGTTATTAGGATTCTGATTAAGATTGTGTTGAACTTGTAGGTAATGTGGACATTTTAGACCTTTTTTATTCTTCCAATTCATGAGCATGGAATATCTTTCCATCTCTTTATGTCCTATTCAATTACTTTCAATAATGTCTTATAGTTTTCAGTGTATAAATCTTTCACCTCCTTGGTTAAATTTATTCCTAGATATTTTATTCTTTTTATTACAGTTGTATATGGGATTATACTATTGACTTCTCTTTCTGTTAGTCTGTTATTAGTGCACAGAAATGCACTGGGGCCAGCCCCATGGCTGAGTAGTTAAGTTTACATGCTCCACTTTGGTGGCCCAGGGTTTTGCTGGTTTGGATCCTGGGCACAGACATGGCACCACTCATCAGGCCATGCTGAGGTGGTGTCTCAAATAGCACAACCATAAGGACCTACAACTAGAATATACAACTATATATTGGGGGGGCTTCGGGGAGAAGAAGAAGAAAAATGATTGGCAACAGATGTTAGCTTAGGTGCCAATATGGGAAAAAAAAAATGTACTGATTTTTGTAGTTGATTTTGTACCCTATACAAACTTTCCTATAGTTGTTGATTATTTCTAATACTTTTCTGGTGGATTCTTTATGGTTTTCTATATATAGAATGATGTCATCCACAAATAGCAAGAGTTTCACTTCTTCCTTTCCAATTTGGATATCTTTTATTTCTTTTTCTTGCCTAATTGCTCTGACCAAAACCTCCAGTACTATGTTGAATATGAGTGGCAAGAGTGAGTACCCTTGTCTTGTTCCTGTTCTCAGAAGGGTGGCTTTCAGTTTTTCACCATTAAGTATGGTGTTGGCTGTAAGTTAATATGTGAGTTAATAATATGGCCTTTATTATGTTGAGATACTTCCCTTCTATATCCATTTTCTTGAGAGTTTTTATCATAAATGGATGTTGGATCTTGTTAAATGCTTTCTCTGCATGTAATGAGATGATAATGTGAATTTTATTCCTCATTTTCTTAAAGTGGCATATCACATTCATTGATTTGCAGATGTTGAACCATCCCTGCATCCCTGGTATTAATCCCGCTTGATCGTGGTGAATTATCCTTTTAATATATTACTATATTTGGTTTGCCAATATTTTGTTGAAGATCTTTGCATCTATGTTCATCAGCAATATTGGCTGGTAATTTTCCTACTTTGTGTTGTCCTTGTCTGGTTTTGCCATCAGGGTGATATTGGCCTCATAGAATAAGTTAGGAAGAATCTCATCTTCTTAAAATTTTGTAATACTTTGAGAAGGATAGGTATTAAATCTTCTTTGAATGTTTGGTGGAATTCTCAAGAAGCTGTCTGGTCCTGGACTTTTGTTTTTTGGGAGGCTTTTAATTACTGTTTCAATCTCTTTACTTGTGATTGGTCTCTTCAGATTCTCTATTTATTCTTGATTCACTTTTGGCAGGTTGTATGAGTCTGAGAATTTATCCTTTCCTTCTAGGTTATCCAATTTGTTGACATATAGTTTTTCATAATATTCTCTTATGATCTTTTGATTTCTGTGATATCCATTGTAATTTCTCTTCATTTATTTTTAATTTTATTTATTTGACCCTTCTCTTTGTTTTTCTTAGTGAGTCTGGCTAAGGGTTTGTCAATTTTATTTATCTTCTTGAGGAACCAGCTCTTGGCTTCATTCATCCTTTCTATTGTTGTTTAGTCTCTATTTCATTTATTTCTGGACTAATTTTTATAATTTCCCTCATTCTGCTGACTTTGAGCTCTGTTTGTCCTTCTTTCTAGTTCTGTCAGGTTTATTTTAAGATGGCTTATTGAGATTTTTCTGGTTTCTTGAGGTAGGCCTGCATTGCTATAAATTTCCTTCTTAGTACTACTTTCACTGCATTCCTTTAAGAGTTTGTATGTAGTGTTTTCATTTTCATTTGTCTCCGGGTATTCCCAACATATGGTCTATCTTTGATAATGTTCCATGTACACTTAAGAAGATTGTGTATTCTGCTGTTTTTGGATGGAATGTTCTATATATATCTATTAAGTCCCTCTGGTCTAGTGTTTCATTTAAGTCTACTGTTCACTTGACTTTCTGTCTAGATGATCTATCCATTGATGTAAGTGGGGGTGTAGAGGTCCCTTATTATTATTGTATAGCTGCTAATTTCTCACTCTAAGTCTGTTAATAGTTGCTTTAGATACTTTCATGCTCCTCTGTTAGGTGCATATATATTCATAAGTGTTATGTCCTCTAGATGGAATGTCCATTTTATCATTATATACTACCCTTCTTTGTCTCTAATTGCCTTTTTTATCTTGAAGTATGCTTTGTCTGATATAAGTATGGCAGCACCTGCTTTCTTTTGCTTGCCTTTTGCTTGGAGTATCATTTTCCATCTTTTCACTCTCAACCTGTGTTTGCCTTTAGAGCTAAGGTGTGTTTCCTGGAGGCAGCATAGTTTTGGGTGCTGTTTTTTAATCCATCTAGCCACTCTGTGTCTTTCATTTGAAGAATTCAATCCATTTACATTTAGAGTGATTATTGATCTATGAGGGCTTAATACTGCCATTTTATCTCTTGTTTTTCTGTTGTTCTATGTTTCCATTGTTTCTCTTCCCTTGTATTTCTGAATGCCATTTCAGTTTGGTGGTTTTCTGTGATGGTTTCCTCAGTTTTCTCTTCATTTATGACCTGTATCTCTGTTCTGATTTTTTGTTTACTGGTTACCACGGGCTTTGTATAAAAGATCCTGTAGATGATATAGTTCATTTTCTGATGGCTTCTCATCTCCATTAATCTAAGTGGATTCCGTCCCTTTCCTCTTTCCCTTCTGAGTTATTTTTGTCAGAAATTCTCATTTTTTGTTGTGAGTTTGTGACTAAATTGAAGTATTTATAGGGATTTTTTAATGCTTTCCTTCCCTTTATCTTTTATGTTATAAATACGTGTTTGCGGTCTTGTTCTGATAGAGAGCTTCAATTTCCTATTTTATCTGCATATTTATCTCCTTGCTCAAGGCTTTGTAAACTTTTGCCTTTTTGTTTCACATTTGAGGATATCCTTGATCATTACTCATAAGGGAGTTCTAGTTGTGGTGAACTCCCTCAGCTTTTGTTTATCTGGGAAAACTTTTATTTCTACATCATATCTGGAGGATAGTTTTATTGGATAGAGGTTCTTGTCTGAAAGCTTTTGTCTTCCATTATTTTGAATATATCATTCCATTCTCTCCTAGCTTGTAGAGTTTCTGTTGAGAAGTCTGCTAAAATCCTGATAAGGGTTCCTTTGTAGATTATTCTCTTCTGCCTTGCTGCCTTTAATATTTTTTCTTTGTCATCAACTTTTGCTAGCTTTATTATATGCCTAGGAGAAAGTTTTTAGGATTGATGTAATTAGGAGTTCTGTTGGCTTCACTTACTTGTAAGCCCAGTTCTTTCCCCAGGTTTTGGAAGTTCTCAGCTATTATTTCTTTGAGCAAGCTGTCTGTTCCTTTGTCCCTCACTTCTCTCTGGAATACCTATTATCCTTATGTTGAATTTCCTAATTGAGTCAGATATCTCTTGAAGAATTTCGTCATTTTTTAAAAAGTCTTAGCTCTCTCTCCTCCTCCACCTGAAGCATTTCTGTATTTCTGTCCTATAAATCACTAGTTCTTCTAAACGTCTCCTTCAAAACATCAGCTTTGCTTCTTTAAGGATTCCAGATTGTGTTTTATCTCATTCATTGTGTTCTTCATCTGCAGAATTTCTGTTGTTGGGGTTCTTTTTACAGTTTCAATCTCTTTGGTGAAGTATTCCTTCCTTTCATTAATTTTATTCCTTAGCTCATTGAACTGACTTTCTGAGTTTTCCTATAAATCATTGAATTTCTTCAAGACAGCTATTTTGAATTCTCTGTCATTGAGATTTTAAATTTCTGTAACATCAGGACTGGTTTCTGGAGACTTAGCATTTTACTTCTGCTCTGAAGTGCTACTGTAGTTTTTCATGGTGTTTGATGGAACTGATCCTTAGCCAAGGCATTTGTAGTAGTATCAGGACACAGATTCCACCTGCCACCTCTGGTGAGGTGGGAAGGAGCTGCATTTTCTGAACACTGAGTCTGCTGGAAGTTGTGCCAGCAGGGCTCCTCTCCATTTTCCCTCTGGCCACAATAACTTGGCGGGTCACACATACACACCGAGGCACTATAGTGTGGGATCACTGTGTTGGCAGGGGACCTGCTGAGCTGATGTGCTAGATGGAGAGAAGGGGCACTTTCTTTCTCATACAGGGGCCCACTCTGCACTTTCAGGCAGTTTGCCTGAGCTGCTGCACTTAGTGGGGGCTTTTTCTTGAGGGCTGAGCTGCAGCACTTGGTGTGGAGCTTTCCCATGGGTGGGGCTGCCAGAGGACAGTGGGCACTCCCATAGGCAGAGCCACAACTCCAAAAGTGAAAGTGTTCATGCTCATGTCTGCCTGCCCCCTGCCTCCTCTTACAGTTGCATGCTGGCTGCTGTGTGAGGACCTGTAACCTATACAGCTGCCACCAGGAAGAGGGGGAATCTTCCTACCTCCTTTCACTGTTTCCAGGGGATCCTATACCCCCACCTTCAGATGTATAGCTGTGTGGCTCTCTCAGACATCCTATTGTGATTTGTAGGGAACCTCTGTTGGTTAATGAATGTCCATTTAGTTGTAACTTAGTGAAGAGAAACTAGGGAACAACTCACTCCACCATGATACTGACAACACTAATGGGTCATGTTTTGAGTATCATATATGTCAATCTTGTAGAAATTAGGAAGTACAAGCAGGAGCCATATACACATAAGAGAGGTAATCCTATTCTTTGTCTATAGTCTTACTCCTGTCCTACTACAGAAAAACTACTGAGGAAGAACACTTTTAACCCTGTTGCCCATGGGGTAATTTGTATCACCTAAGTGTCCTGCACTGAATATGCCAGCATGGAGTCCACTATAGCACCAGTGTTTAAGAAAACCATCTCTGATAATCATATTAAGTCTAAGTGTATGTATGCATATGAGTGCCATGGCTTGGGTCAAGAGTGAGATGTTATCTTGAAGGGAAGTGGTGACACAAAAATCAAGCTCAGTTGGATTATGTTTAGGCCTAGCCTAGGTGACAATCATTAAATGAGACTTTGGATTTCTTAGTTCCCTTTCATGGAAATTTAATTTGGGGCTTCAGACAATGAAATCTTTCTGTGAAACTTGTTTTGCATACCTCTATCTATGCATTGCTAAGTGAACTACAAAAAAATTCTGATTCTTTAAGTGTTATTTAAGTTATCTATGATTTCATGAATATTTGGTGCTGAGACTTTGGTTATTTTTTCCTCAGTGAATCTTTCAGTAAATCCTACTGGCACAATTTTATTGATTACAGATGAGTAGCTGCCTTTGCTGACTGAGAAATTCTAAAGAAACAATTGGACTAGTAAGACTCACCTCTATAAGAGATTTACTCATTCATGCAACATGAATATCATTGTGGATTTTTCTTCTCAATGATTGGCTAACATATCTGATGCTGTACTCATTAGAAAACTTTTAGAAAATGTTTAATGCACTACATTCAGAGTTTAAATACACAAATAGATAAAATTTCTTCTATAATATTAATACAGTAATTTAACAGTGCTGGGATATTCTTTTATCACTGATTAACTTTTTATAACTGAAGGACCATCATAATTGTGGTATGAATGTAAGTTTCAGTATATGCTTTCCCAGGTTGAAATTGGATAAAACAATAACCAGCGTGGTATCCAATTTTCATTTTGATTGTTTCAATAAGTTCTGCTGGCAAGAGATGCATCAATCCATTGTTTAGAGGTAACTGACTGCCTTTGCTGAAAGACAAACAAATGATTGGGATATTGAAGATTTACCTCTGAGACAATTAGGTTTACTCATTCAGGCAGCATAAATATTATGCATTTTTCTTCTCAATGAGTGGCTAACCTGCTTGCTGTGATCCTTATAAGAAAGCCTATTTTTTTTTTCCTTTTTCTCCCCAAAGCCCCCTAGTACATAATTGTATATACTTAGTTGTGGGTCCTTCTAGTTGTGGCCTGTGGGTCACCGCCTCAGTGTGGCCTGACGAGCAGTGCCATGTCCGCACCCAGGATCTGAACCGATGAAACACTGGGCTGCCTGCAGTGGAGAGCGCAAACCCAACCACTCGGCCATGGGGCCAGCCCCAGAAAACCTATATTTTTAACCTGACTTTCATTTGATTGAAATCTGAGAAATTTTGTGATTCATTGGTGCCATGAACAATGTGCAATCTATTTGGTTCTAAATATATGAGAAGGCCGTTCTCCCCTACAATCTCATTAATGGACTGTAATGGTGTAGAGATGTGTTTAATCATTGATGAACTTGTTATAATTTAATGAGTCTAAAAATTAGAGTGAGAATGTAAGATTCAATAATTTGCCTTGCCCATGAAACTTGAAATTGAATAAATTGATAAGGAATTTAATACATGATTTTCAGCTACTGAGTACTATGTGGTTCAGTTATTATCAAAATAATGAAATGTATGATATGAATGATGCCAGTTATTACTAATAAAGCCTTCAACTTCACTAGGTTTACCAATTCAATCAACATTAATCCTATTATGGGTTCTTCTGCTCAGTGAGTGAGTGACTGACCTATTTGATGGGATTTTCATGATAAAAACTTATTTTTCACTAAAATTGGATTGATATAATGTTGAAAAGTTTTGTGATCCATTGATATCATCTTTACATTGTGATATTCTTTTTTTCCAAATACAGGAGTAGGAGTATTCATCCGTATATTATTTTCAGGTTGCTATGACTTTGTGATATATGGGGTCATTGATGACAAGGCATAACATAAAAACAATAGGATCATAGACAATAGTTTGAAATTCATGTATATGTGTTGCTTTGAATTGTGAAATTGAATACAATTACAAGTTGTCTGATATCTGATGTCCATATCCTGCATTATACATGGTTCATTATAATCAAATGTATACACAATGGTGGATGACATTTGTTACTGATCTTGCTTCCTGAATATGTAAACAAGAGATAATCAGTACAAAGCTCTTATTTCTGCATGGAATCGCCTGATATGTTCTCCAAAATATAAAACCTGTATGCTTTGCCTTTGTGGTATTTGATGAATCAGTGGTCTACAGCTTACATAATGGGTCATTTTTTGAGAACTGACTATGTTTGTCCATTAAGGTATAGCCTGCCTGAGTCATACAACATGACAGATTTAATTCTAATTTTGAACTACTGTCCTGTCTGTCTTCTTAGATAAGAACTCCCAAATAAGCACACTTCTAGCCTGCTGCTACTACGGAAACTGACAGCACCTAAGTGTCCTGCATTAAATATTCCTGAACTTCAATCCACTCTAATACTAGGGTTTAAAGTTGTCCTCCTTGATAAGTCTTTTCAATTCCAAGGAGATATATGCATGTGTATTTCTGTGACTTGGGCCAATTATATGACATCATATTTCCTTGAGAAGACATAATAAAATAAAAGCCATGCATATTAGATGCTATGGACCAAGACAGATGATGATTGTGGGACTAAGGTTGTGCCTTCCTTAGATTTATTCTGATAGAATTTTATTTTGGGCTTGAGATAATCACATCTTTGTGGGAAACCTATTTTGCTCATCTATATCTAGTTTCATCTAAGAGAAAAGCACTTCTAGAATGGTTTAGGCTGATGTTAATGTTCTACAAATCTTAATTCTCCTGTTACTTTGAAGCTGATACCTTGGCTATTTTTCTTTAAACTTGTCTTCCAATGTCATGAAATGCATCATCCCTCTGGTGACTGAGAAATTCCAAGTATGCCATTGGACCAGTGAACTTGTCCCTACAGATTATTGATCTTATTCATTCTGCCACATGGATATCATTATGTGCTTTTCTTCTCAATTAGTGACTAACCTGCCTAATGGGATCCTCGTAGTAATAACTTCACTCTATACCAGAACTTCCTTTATTTAATATTATGTTTTGTGATCCATTGGCATCATCTTGATAGTATAGTATTCATTGAAGTCTAAATACAATAGTGCACAAATTCATTCCTATTATGTTGTTTCAAGGTTATGATATCAGTGAAGACCTACTCACAACCAAATGACAGAAGCAATTGTGGCCAAGGTTTGAGATTTGCTCATGATACATGAAATTAAATAAATGAATGTGCAGTTTTATATCTGATTCCCAGTCTCAAATTCATGTATCTTCATTATGCTTATTTCAATATAACGGGTATGCTATGGATGAAGCCAATCGTTTGGCTTCTTGTATGTATAACCAAGGGATTATCAATGGGAATTTTCATTTCCTTATGAAACAACTTGGCAGGTTCTGCAATGAGAAGAAACCTGTATACTTTACACTTACTGTGTTTATTGCATCAATCATCTACAATTTAATTAATAGTGCTCATTGTGAATGTGAAAGATCTCTCTCTTGTCCTCATCCTGTCTCCTTAGGTAAAGATTACTGAGGAAGAGGAATTTTTTTGGCCAGCTGCCTCTGACTCAACTTTTACCACCCAGGCATCCTACACTCAATCTGCCGAACTATAGTCTACTTTTTAACCAGGATTAAAGGTTTCCTTCCTGGTAAGAGTTTTCAGGAACAAATAGATGCATATTTGTGGAGAGTCTTGTCGTTGGTCAATGATAAAATCTAATCTTGTCTGGAGTAGATTCTGAATATCTGATCTTAAGTGACAGACATTTTCTAAATTTCCTGATTTTGGTGCTCTTTAGTTTTTAATTCTCTGGCATTATTGGAGCTAATGCCTTAATAATTTTGTTTCTTATTATGTGTTTCTGGATGTCTTGTTGATAGGAGGTACACCAATCTATGATTTTATGTGAGTGATTGCTGTTGGCTGATTTTTCACTGGATTAGTGAAAACAGAGCCCTAAGATAATTAGCTTAATTCAATCAGGAAACATGAATATCATAACGAGTTTTCTCATAAATGACTGGTCTACTTCACAAGATCCTTATGAGAAATTTTTCACTTTTTATCTAAATTTGCTTTAATTGAAACTTGAGCAGTTTTATAATTCTATGGTGACATATATATTACACCCTAAAGACGTGTATAGACAAATTCACTCCTGTTATTTAATTTCAAGGTGGTTATAGTGTTGTGATATATTTTGACCATTAATGTACTACTCACAACTAAATGAACCAGGTAATAATGGCCTCAAGTTTGATATGCAGATATACACTTTGCCTATGATATGTGATCTTGAATAAAATACACAACATGATATCTCTTTTAGAGGTCCTGATATTTACATTGTTTTACTTCTTCCCTTATAAAGGATAGAACATGCTCTGATCAACTATTATTGTTCCTAATGTTGCACCCTTGAAGATATATCCAAGGACTTGTCAAATTGTTATGGACAATAGTTTCCAGTGTTTAGGTCTTTCAATTCCTTGGTTAAATTTATTCCTAAGTATTTTATTGTTCTTGATTACATTGAAAATGGAATTGCTTTCTTAGTTTCTCTTTCAGATAGTTCAGTGTTGGTGCATATAAATGTGACTGATTTTTACATATGGTTTTTGTATCCTGAAACTTTACTGAATTTTGTTTATTAGGTCTAACTTTTTTTGGTGAAGTCATTAGGGGTTTCTATGTATAAAATCATGTCATCTGCAAACAGAGATAATTTTACTTCTCCTTTTCTGATTTGAATGTCATTTATTTTTCTTGCTGAATTACTCTGGCTAGGATTTCCAGTACTGTGGTAAATAGAAGTGGCAAAAGTTTGCATCCTTGTCTTGTTCCTGATCTTACAGGGAAGGCTTTTAACTTTTCACCATTGAGTGTGTTATTAGCTGTGCCCTTGTCATATATGGCCTTTATTATTTTGAGTTAAATTCTTTCTATACCTAATTTGCTGAGAGTTTTTATCATTAAAGAATGTTTAATTTTGTTAAACACTTTTTCCGCATCTATTGAGATAATCATATGACTATTACCTTTCCCTCTGGTAACATGGTGTATCACATTCATTGATATGTATATGTTGACCTATCCTTGCATCGCAGGAATAAATCTCACTTGGTTATGGCATATGATCCTTTTAATGTGCTGTTGAATTCAGTTTGCTAGTATTTTGTTGAAGATGTTTACACCTATGTCCATCAGGGATATTCACCTGCAATTTTCTTCTCTCATCGTGTCCTTGTCTGACTTTATCAAGTTAATTGTTAATTCTGGCCTTATAAAATGAGTTTGGAAGACTTCCTTGCTCTTCATTTTTTTTGAAAGAGTTTGGAAAGAATTGGTTTAAATTTTTGTTTAAATATTTGGTAGAATTTATCAGTGAAGCCATCTGATCCTGGGCTTTTACTTATTGGGAGATTTTTGATTACTGATTTGATCTTCTTATTCATTATTGGTCTGTTCAGATATTTTATTTTTTCATGATTCAGTCTTGGTAAGTAGCAAATTTTTAGGAATTTATCCATTTCTTCTAGGTTATCTAATTTGTTGACATATGATTGTTCATAACAGTCTCATGATCCTTTGTATTTATGCATGTCAGTTGTAATGTCTCCTCTTTCATTTATGATTTTATTTGAGTCTCTTCTCCTTTTTCATAGAGAGTCTAGAGAAAGGCTTGCCAGTTTTGTCTATATTTTTCAAAATCCAACTCTTAGTTTTGTTGATCTTTTGTATTCTACATCTAGTGTCTATTTTATTTATTTCTGGTCTACTTTTTATTATTTTCTTCTGCTGCTAACTTTGAGGTTGGTTTATTCTTTTCTACTTCCTTGAGGCATAAGATTAGGTTATTTATTTGAGATTTTTCTTTTTTCTTAATGTAGATATACATGACTGTAAAATTCCCTCTTAGAACTGCTTTTGCTGCATCCCATAAGTTTTGGTATGTTGTGTTTCCATTTTCAATTGTTTTAAGATTTTTTAAATTTCCCTTTAAATTTTCTTTGCCCATTGGTTGTTCAGGAATGTGTTGTTTAATTTCCACATATTTGTGAATTTTCCAGTTTCTTACTGTTACTGATTTCTAGTTCCTTACCCTTGTAGTCAGAAAAGATGCTTAATATGATTTCAATCTTCTTGGATTCATTGTCTTGTTTTGTGATCAGGCAAATGATTTATCATGAAAGAGTCCTGTGTGCACTTGAGAAAAATGTGTATTCTGCTACTGTTGAATGGAATATTCTGTATGTCTGATAGGTCCATTTGACCTAAATTGTAGTTCAAGTCCATTATTCCCATAATGATTTTCTGTCTGAATGATTTATCCGTTTTTGAAAGTGGGATATTGAAGTCCCCTACCATTATTGCATTGCTGTTTATTTCTGCCTTCAGATTTGTTAATAATTGGTTTATGTATTTAGGTCCTCTAGTATGGGTGCATATATATTTACAATTGTTATATCATTTTGATGATTGATCTTTTATCATTTATCATAGAATGACCTTTATGTCTCTTGATAGTTTTTTAAAGTCTATTTTGTCTGATATCAGTATCGCTATGCCTACTTTCTTTTGGTCTCCATTTGCATGGAATACCCTTTTCAATCCCTTCACTTTTGCTGGTGTGTATCCTTAAAGTTTAAGTGGGTCTCCTGTAGGCAGAATATAGTCAACTCTTACTTTTTTTAATAAAAAAAAAAACAATTCAGCCATTGCATGTTTTTTGATTGGAGAATTTAAACCATTTAATTTTGAGTAATTATTGATAGGTCAGGACTTACTACTGCCATTTGGTTTATTGTTTTCTGATTGTTTTGTCGTTCCTTTCTTCCTCTCTTGCTGTCTTCCTTTGTGAATTGATGATTATTTGTAGTGGTATGCTGTGATCCTTTTTTCTTTATCTTTTGTGTATGTACTATAGGGGTTTTTTTTGTCTTTTGGGTTTTTTTCTGGTGAGGAAGATTGGTCATGAACTAACATCTATTGCCAATCTTCCTCTAATTTTTGTATGTGGGACGCTACCACAGCATGGCTTGATGAGTGGTGTGTATGTCTGCACCCAGGATCCAAACCCATGAACCCTGGGCCACTGAAGTGGAATCAATGAACTTAACGACCACACCATTTGGCCAGCCCCTGTACTATAGTTTTTTTTTTTTTTTTGCTTTGTGATTATCATGAAGCTCTCCTAAACCATTTTATAGTTATAATAGTTTACTATAACAACTTAACTTTAATTCTTTATAAAGGTCTACACATTTACTTGCCCCCATACACATTTTATGCTGTTGATGTCACAATTTATATCTTTCTATATCATGTATCCATTAACAAAGTATTGTAACTATAGTTATTTTTAATATTTTTTTCTTTTAAACTTTATATTAGAGTTCAAAATGATTTACACATTACTATTAAGTTATTAGAGTATTTGGGGGTTTGTTTTTAAAATTTTTTTGTATTCATAATTTGTATTTTTTTATTGAGGCCGTGTTGGTTTATAACATATAAATTTCAGATGTACATTGTATTTTGGCTTCTGTACACACTGCATCATGTTAACCACCAAAAGCCTAGTTGCCATCCGTCTTTGTACACATGGACACTTAACCCCTTTCAACGTCCCCCGACTCCCTTTCCTTATGGTAACTACCAATCTGTTCTCCACAATTATGTGTGTTTGTTTATTTATCTTCCACATATGAGTGAAGTCATAAGGTAATTGTATTTCTCTAACTTATTTTGCTTAGCATAATACCTCCAAGGTCCATCCATGTTTGTCTTTTTTTATGACATAAATGCATAAAGAATACATCTTTATGCATTCAGCCATTGATGGGCACTTAGGTTGCTTCCAATTCTTGGCAATTGTGAATAATGCTGCAATGAATATGGGGTTCATATATCTTTCCAAAGTAGTGTTTTTGTGCTCTTTGGATAAATACCCAGAAATAAAATAGCTGGATTATATGGCATTTCTATTTTTAATTTTTGGAGAAATCATACTGTTTTCCATAGTGGCTGCACCAACTTACATTTCCACCAGCAATGTATGAGGGTTCCTTTTTCTCCACATCCTCTCCAACAGTTTTTATTTCTTGTCTTTTAATAATAGCCATTCTGACAGGTGTGAGTTGTTGTCTCATTGTAGTTTTAATTTACAATTCCCTAATAATTTGATGTTAAACATCTTTTCATGTATCTGTTGGTCATTTGTGTATCTTCTTTGTAAAAATGTCTATTCAGATCCTCTGCCCATTTTTTGATCAGGTTGTTGTTTTGTTGTTGAGTTGTATGAGTTCTTTATGTATTTTGGATATTAAGCCCTTATCAGATGTATGATTTGCAAATATTTTCTCCCAGTTGGTAGATTGTCTTTTTCTTTTCTTGAAGGTTTCCTTTGCCATGCAGAGCTTTTTGGGTTGATGTAGTACCATTTGTTTATTTTTTTCCTTTGTTTCCCTTGTCTGAGGAGACATTATATTAAAAAAGATACTGCTAAGACCACTGTCAAAAAGCATGCTGCCTATGTTTTCTTCTAGAAGTTTCATGGTTTCAGGTCTTACATTCAAGTATTTAACCTATTTTCAGTTAATTTTTGTGTATGGTGCAAGACAATGATCTACTTTCATTCCTTTGCATGTGGCTGTCCAGTTCTCCCAACACCATTTATTGAAGAGATTTTCTTTCTCCATTGTATGTTCTTGGCTCCCATGTTGAAAATTATCTGTCCATAGATGTGTGGATTTACTTCTGGGCTCTCAATTCGGTTCCATTGACCTGTGTGTCTGTTTTTCTGCCAGTGCCATTCTGTTTTGATTACTATAGCTATGTAGTATATTTTTAAAACAGAGAATGTGATACCTCCAATTTTATTATTTTTTCTCAGGGTTGCTTTGGCTCCTTGGGGTCTTTTGTTAGTCTATATAAATTTTAGGATTCTTTGTTCTATTTCTGTGAAAAATGTCCCTGGGATTCTGTTAGGATTGCATTAAATCTTTAGATTGTTTTAGGTAATAATGGACTTTTCTTTAATTTTAATTTTTATTTTTGGATGTACATCATATTTCCAATTCTGTATACATTACATCATGTTCCCCACCCGAACACTAATTATAGTGCCTCCCTCACATGCGAGCCTAATCACCCCTTATGCCCCCCTCCTTCCCCAATGGTAACCACCAGTCCAATCTCCAATGCTATGTGGGGTTTTTTTTTGTCGTTTTTATCTTCTACTTATGAGTGAGATCAGATGGTATTTGACTTTCTCCCTCTGACTTATTTCACTCAGCATAATACCCTCAACGTCCATCCATGTTGTCACAAATGACTGGATTTCGTCATTTCTTATGGCTGAGTAGTAGTCCATCGTGTATAAATACATCTTCTTTATCCATTTGTCCCTTTATGGGCACCTAGGTTGCTTCCATGTCTTGGCTATTGTGTATAATGCCACAATGAACATAGGGATGCAAGTATCTTTATGCCTTTCTGTTTTCAGGTTCTTTGGATAAATACCCAGCAGAGGAATAGCTGGATTAATATGGTAGATCTGTCCTTAATTTTCTGAGGATAATCCATACGGCTTTCCATAGTGGCTGCACCAGTTTGCACTGCCACCAGCAGTGAACAAGGGTTCCCTTCCACAACGTCTCCAACATTTGTTGTTTCCTGTCTTGTTACTTATAGCCATTCTGACTGGAGTGAGGTGATACCTCATTGTAGTTTTGATTTGCATTTCCCTGATAGCTAATGATGTTGAGCATCTTTTCATATGCCTGTTGACCATCTGTATATCTTCTTTGGAGAAATCTCTGTTCATATCTTTTACCCATTTTCTAATTGGATTGTTGGGTTTTTTTGTTGTTGAGCTGTATGAGTTCTTTGTATATTTTGGATATTAACTCATTATCTGATATATGGTTTGCAAATATCTTCTCCCAATTGTTAGGTTGTCTTTTCGTTTTGTTGATGGTTTCCTTTGCTGTGCAGAAGTTTTTAGTCTGATGTAGTCCCATTTGTTCATTTTTTCTTTTGTTTCCCTTGCCCGGTAAGACATGGGACTTGAAAATATGCTGCTCAGACCAATGTCATAGAGTGTACTGCCTATGTTTTCTTCTAGAAGTCTCATAGTTTCGGGTCTTACATTCAAGTCTTTAATCCATTTTGAGTTGATTTTTGTGCATTGTGTAAGGGAATGGTCTCCTTTCATTCTTTCGTATGTGGCTGTCCAGTTCCCCCAACACCATTTATTGAAGAGACTCTCCTTTCTCCATCGTATGCTCTTGGCTCCCTTGTCAAATATTAGCTGTCCATAACATGTGGGTTTACTTCTGGGCTCTCAATTTTGTTCCATTGATCTGTGTGTCTGTTTTTGTGCCAGTACCATGCTGTTTTGGTTACTATGGCTTTGTAGTATAATTTGAAATCAGGGAGTGTGATACCTCCAGCTTTGTTCTTTTTTCCCAGGAATCCTTTGGCTATTTGGAGTCTTTTGTTGTTCCATATAAATTTCAGGATTCTTTGTTCTACTTCTGTGAAAAATGTTGTTGGAACTTTAATAGGGATTGCATTGAATCTATAGATTGCTTTAGGAAGTATGGACATTTTAATGATGTTAATTCTTCCAATCCAAGAGCACGGAATATCTTTCCATTTCTTTGTGTCTTCTTTGATTTCTTTCAACAATGTTTTATAGTTTTCTTTGTACAGATCTTTCACCTCTTTGGTTAAGTTTACTCCTAGGTATTTTATTCTTTTTGTTGCAATTGTAAATGGGATTGTATTCTTAATTTCTCTTTCTGCTACTTCGTTGTTAGTGCATAGATATGCAACTGATTTTTGTACAGTGATTTTGTATCCCTTGACTTGACTGTATTCCTTTATTATTTCTAAAAGTTTTTTAGTGGACTCTTTAGGGTTTTCTAGATATAAAATCACGTCATCTGCAAAGAGTGACAGTTTCACTTCTTCTTTTCCAATGTGGATCCCTTTTATTTCTTTTTCTTGCCTGATTGCTCTGGCTAGGACTTCCAATACTATGTTAAATAAGAGTGGTGACAGTGGACATCCTTGTCTGGTTCCTGTTCTTAGAGGGATAGCTTTCAGTTTTTCTCCATTGAGAATGATATTTGCTGTGGGTTTGTCATATATGGCCTTTATGATGTTGATGTATTTTCCTTCTATACCCATTTTATTTAGAGTTTTTATCATAAATGGATGCTGTATCTTGTGAAATGCTTTCTCTGCATCTATTGAGATGATCATGTGATCTTTATTCTTCATTTTGTTAATGTGGTGTATCACGTTGATGGATTTACAGATGTTGAACCGTCCCTGCATCCCTGGAATGAATCCCATTTGATCATGATCTATGATCTTTTTAATGTATTGTTGTATTTGATTTGCTAGTATTTTGTTGAGGATTTTTGCATCAATGTTCATCAGTGATATTGGCCTGTAATTTTCTTTTTTTGTGTTGTCCTTGTCTGGTTTTGGTATCAGGATAATGTTTGCTTCGTAGAAGGAGTTAGGAAGCCTTCCCTCCTCTTCAATTTTTTGGAAGAGTTTGAGAAGGATAGGTAGTAAGTCTTCTTTGAATGTTTGGTAGAATTCACCAGGGAATCCGTCTGGTCCTGGACTGTTATTTTTTGGGAGGTTTTTGATTGCTGTTTCTATCGCCTTACTGGTGATCGGTCTATTCAAATTTCCTACGTCTTCTTGGTCCAGTTTTGGGAAGTTGTATGTTTCTAAGAATTTATCCATTTCTTCTAGATTATCCAATTTTTCGGCACGTAGCTTTTCATAGTATTCTCTTATTATCTTTTGTATTTCTGAGGTGTCCATTGTGCTCTCTCCTCTTTCATTTCTGATTTTATTTATTTGAGCTTTTTCTCTTTTTTTCTTGGTGAGTCTAGCTAAGAGTTTGTCAATTTTGTTTATCACTTCAAAGAACCACCTCTTGGTTTCATTAATTTTTTCTATTGTTTTTTTAGTCTCTATTTCATTTATTTCTGCTCTGATTTTTATTATTTCCTTCCTTCTGCTGATTTTGGGCTTTGTTTGTTGTTCTTTTTCCAGTCCCTATAGGTGTGCTTTTAGATTGTCTATTTGGGATTTTTCTTCTTTGTTGAAGTAGACTTGAATTGCTATAAACCTCCATCGTAGAACTGCTTTTGCTGTATCCCACAGATTTTGGCATGTCGTGTTTTCATTTTCATTTGTCTCCAGGAATTTTTTTATTTCTTCTTTGATTTCTTCATTGACCCAATCATTCTTCAGTAGCATTTTGTTCAATCTCCACATTTTTGTGGCTTTTCTGGTTTTCTTTCTGTAGTTGATTTCCAGTTTCATACCTTTGTGGTCAGAAAAGATGCATGGTATTATTTCAATCTTCTTAACTTTATTGAGACTTGTTTTGTGGCCTAATATGTGATCAATCCTGGAGAATGTTCCATGGGCATGTGAAAAGAATGTGTATTCTGTGTTTTTTGGATGGAATGTTCTGTATATATCTACTAAATCCATCTAGTCTAATGTGTCCTTTAAGGCCAGTGTTTCCTTATTGATCTTCTGTTTGGCTGATGTATCCATTGGTGTAAGTGGAGTGTTAAAGTACCCTACTATTATTGTGTTACTGTCTATTTCTCCTATGTCTGTTAATAATTGCTTTATACATTTAGGTGCTCCTGTGTTGGGTGCATAGATATTTACAAGTGTTATATTTTCTTGTTGGATTGTTCCCTTTATCATTATGTAGTGCCCATCTTTGTCTCCTCTTACAGTTTTTGATTTAAAGTCTATTTTGTCTGATATAAGTATTGCTACCCCTGCTTTCTTTTCTTTGAAATTTGCATGGAATAACTTTTTCCATCCTTTCACTTTCAGTTTGTGAGTGTCTGTAGCTCTGAAGTGTGTCTCTTGTATGCAGCATATACATGGATCTTGTTTTTTATCCAGTTGGACACCCTATTGCATTTGATTGGAGCATTTAGTCCATTGACATTTACAGTAGCTATTGATAAATATGTATTTATTGCCATTTTGTCACTTTTTCTTTTTGGGGGGTTTTTTAGTAGTTCTTCTCAGTTCCTTTCCTTTTCTCTTGCTCTCTTCCCTTGTGGTTTGATGGCTATCTTTAGTAATATGTTTGATTTCTTTTGTCTTACTTTTTTTCCTGCTTGTTATAGGTTTCTGGTTTGTGGTTACCATGAGGATCCTATTTAATATACTATGCATATAACAGTCTATATTGAGTAGATAGACTCTTTAGCTTGACCTCTTTCTAAAAGCTCTACTTTTTCACTCCCCTCCTCCCACATTATATGTTTTTCACATCATATATAGTCTTTTGTTTAGTGTGTGTCTATCCATAACCCTCTTATCATTGAAATAGGTGATTTTAGTACATTTGTCTTTTAACCTTCATATTATCTTCACAGGTAGTTGATCTGCTGCCTTTACTATACTTTTACCTTACAAGTGATTTTATTGCCTGTTTTTGGTTGTTGTTGTTTTGGTTTTTTTTGATAATTTTTTTATCTCTATTCGTGGTCATTGCTTTCCCACTTAAATAAGTCCCTTCAGCATTTCTTGTAGAACTGGTTTATTGGTGATAAACTCCTTTAAATTTTGTGTATCTGGTAAGCTCTTTATCTCTCCTTCCATTCTGAAGACAACCTTGATGGATAGAGTATTCTTGGTTGTAGGTTTTTTCCTTTTAGCACTTTAAATATGTCATGCCATTCTCTTCTCGCCTGTAGGGTCTTGGCTGAGAAGTCCACTCATAGCCTGATGGGCTTCCCTTTATATGTCACTTGTGGCCTTTCTCTTGCTGCTTTTAGGATTCTCTCTTTGTCTTTAATTTTAGACATTTTGATTATAATATGTCTTTGTGGGCCTCTTTGGGCTTCTCTTGTTTGGAGCTCTCTGTTCTTCCTGAACTTGGATGTCTGTTTCCTTCCTCAGGTTAGGAAAATTTTCCTCTATTATTTCAACAAATAAATTTTCTGTGCCTTTGTCTCTCTCTTCTCCTTCTGGGACCCCTATAATCCAAATGTTAGCATGCTTGATATTGTCCCAGAGTTCCCTTACACTGTTCTCATTCTGTCTAATTCTTTTTTCTCTTTTCTGTTCTGCTTGGGTGATTTCCTCTAGTCTTTTGTCTAGCTCACTGATCCGTTCTTCTGCTTCCTCTACTCTGCTATTGAGTCCCTCTAGTGAATTTCTCATTTTGAGTATTGTATTCTTCATTTCTGATTGTTTTTTTTCTTATCTTCCAGTTCTTTGCTGATGTGCTCACTGTGTTCATCCATTCTTCTCCAAATATCTGTGAGCATCGTCATATTTTGTTTGAATTCTTTGTTGAGTATGTTGCTAGTTTCTGTTTCACTTAGTTCTTTCTCTGGGGTTTTGTACTGTTCCCTTGCTTGGAAAGTATTCCTTTGCCTCCTCATTATACCTCTTTCTCAGTGCTATTTTCTTTGTACTAGATGAGTTGGCTATGTCTCCTGATCTTGGAGAAGTGGCCTTATGTACGAGATGCCTTATGAGGCCCAGCAGTGTGCTTACCTCTCGTCACCAGTCCATAAGAACCAGGAGTGACCCCTTTGTGGGCTACTTGTGTTCTTCTGCTGTGGCAGGGTTGCTCACACTGCAGGTAGGGAGTCTAATCTTTCCTTCCCTGGCCAGCTGTTTGTAAATCCAGTTTGGGGGGCCCTCAGCACTGTTGGCTACAAAGTCTATCAGCACACTCTTATTGCAATTGTCTTCTTAATTGGGTCGGTACCCAGTGTGGCTGGTTGCTAGGCTCAGGGGCTACAGTTGTGATAGGCCTGAGGCCAGGAAGGCTGTTGTCAATTCTCTTAGGAGTGCAGCTGAGTGGGGCCAGCCCTTGGCATGGGGGCACTCAATTGTTTCAGGCTTTGGAAGGTGGGGCTGATCCTTTGATGGCTATTTGTGAAGCACAGGTCTTCTGCCGCTGATAAGCCTCACCCCCAACCCGACCACATACACTGTCAACACAGTCCTGGTCTGTGCACACTTCTCAACCTCCTGGAGTGTACCCCAATGCCACACTACAGAGGTCCCCACTTCTACCCCAATGCCCCCCACAGTTCACCTGGTCCTCACATAGGCCCTGCCCCACAGAGGCAGACACCCTTCCCTGCCTGTAGATGATCAAGGCACTCAGTCAATGCAGGCTGAAAAGTAGCCTGAGGGCCTGATGTTAGGTGGGGCCAGTCCCTAGGGTGGGTTGCCTGCCCTGGCTGCACTGGATTAAATCTGTGCTCTAGTGGGTGTGGCAGACCCCTGGGCTAACAGCCCAAGAAATGCACCTCAATGGCCCCCACTGGTGTCTGTATCAGCACACGTGGACCAGCTCAGAACAAAGGCCCCCACCAATGTCTCAGTCTCCGGAGAGGACCCTCCTCTCACCATGATGCCCCCAGAGCCCACCAGGTGAGTCTCATTTCACCGAAGGACAGTCAGCCTTCTCTCTGGTGATTTTAGGTTGCTGCAATGAGTGAGTTTGTGCGTGGGCCCTCTAAGACCCGGATCTTTTTGGCTTTCATCCGATAGCTTTTCTGGGGTGTCCTCGCTGCAGTTAATAGCCAGCAAAGCCAGACAGTAAGACCCCCATCTCAGTTGGGCTGAGTCCATAGGATGGTTATAGCAGTATTGCCCCTGCTCCGGACCTCACTCTTCCAGGGCAGGCTCGTACCTTATGGTGGCTCCCGCCTGGCCAGCTGAGAAGCTCCGCTGCTCCCAAAGGTGGCTTTTTTCCTCTCCGGCTGGAGTTACTGCTTCTTCTGCCTTCGTCAGGACTGTCCTTTGTCGTGGGGGTTCTTTTTATCCAGTTTTCAGTTTTCAATCCAGGGTGATTCTTCCCAAAATTGTTGTAACCTGGTTGTGTTCGTGGGAGGAAGTGAGTTCAATGTCTGCTCACAGCACCATCTTGACGAGATCTCTCTCAATAATGGACATTTTAACTCTGTTAATTTTTCCAATCCATTAGACAGAATATCTTTCCATTTCTTTGTGTTCTTCAATTTCTTTCAATAATGTCTGACAGTTTTCAGTGTACAAGTCTTTCACCTCCCTGGTTAAATTTATTTCTATTTTATTCTTTCCATTGTGATTGTAAATGAGATTGTAGTCTTGATTTCTCTTTCTGCTAGTTCATTATTAGTGTGTGGAAATGTGACTGATTTTTGTATGTTGATTTTGTACGATGCTACTTTACTGTATTTGTTAATTATTTCTAATAGTTTTATGGGGGATTATTTAGAGATTTCTATATATACAATCATGTCATCCACAAATAGTTACTGTTTTACTTATTCCTTTCTAATTTGGATAAGTTCTGTCTCTCTTTCTTGCCTAACTGCTCTGGCTAGGACTTCCAATGCCATGTTGAATAAGAGTTGCAGAAGTGGGCATCTTTGTCTTGTTCCTGTTCTTAGAGAAATTGTTTTCATTTTTTAATCATTGAGTATGATGTTGGTTGTGGGTTTGCCATATATGGCCTTTAGTACCTTGAGGCACTTTCCTTCTATATGCATTTACTTCAGAATTTTATCATAAATGGATGTTGAATCTTGTGAATTACTTTCTGTGCATCTACTGAGATGATCATAAAATTTTTACTTTTCATTTTATTATGCGTTTTTTAATTCTTCCCTTTTTTATGTGGTGTATCACATTGATTGATGTGTGGATGTTGAACCATCCCTGAGTTCCTGGAACAAATCCCACTTGATCATAGTGTATGATCCTTTTAATGTATTATTGTGTTCAATTTGCTAATATTTTGTTGAGGACTTTTGTATCTATGTTCAACAGTTATATTGGCCTATAATTGTGTGTGTCTGTGATGTCCTCATCTCGTTTTGGTATTAGGATAATGTTGGCTTCATACAATGAGTTAGGAAATGTCCCCTCCTCTTAAATTTTTTGGAATAGTTTGAGAAGGATAGGTATTAAATCTTCTTTGAATGTTTGGTAGAATTCAGGGACGCTGTCTAGTCCTGGACTTTTGCTTTTTTTGGAGGTTTTTGATAACTGTTTTGATCTCCTTACTGGTGATCAGTCTATTCAGATTCTCTATTTTTGGTTCCTTTTTGGAAGGTTGTATAAGTCCAAGAATTTATTCATTTCTTCTAGATTAACCAATTTGTTGGCATATAGATTTTCATGGTATTTGCTTATAAACCTTTGCATTTTGTGGTATCCATTTTAATTTCTTAACTTTCATATCTGATCTTATTTATTTGAGACCTCTCTCTTTTTCTTAGTGAGTCTAGTTAAAGTTTTGTCAATTTTATGTGTTCAAAGGACCAGCTCTTTGTTTCATTGATGTTTTCTACTATCTTTTTAGTCTCTACTTCATTTATTTCCACTCTGATTTTTCATTATTTCTTTCCTTCTACTGATTTGGGGGTCCATTTGTTCTTTTTACTAGTTCCCTTAGGTGTAATATTAGATTGTTTACTTGAGGGTTTTTTTCATTTCTTGAGGTAGCCCTGTAATGCTATAAACTTTCGTCTTAGTACTGTTTGTTGAGAATATTTTGTTGGCTCGGAATGTACTTTACATGATTTAGAGGTGGTGGTGACTTTGGTGACTGAAAAATTTTGATTAGATCTTTGATCTATTGTTGACTGTCCTCTAAGGTATTTTGATTTGCCCTTTAGACTACATGAATGCCTTAGTTCATTCAGGCTGCTGTAACAAAAATGCTATAGACTGGGTCGTTTGAACAATAAACATTTATTTCTCACTGGAGCCTTGGAAGTCCAAGATCAAGATGCTGGCAGATTCATTGTCTGGCAAGGGCCCACTTCCGGTTCATGGGTGGCTGTTTTCTTGCTATATCCTTATATGGCAGAAGTGGAGAAGGATCTCTCTGGAGTCTCTTTTATAAGAGCACTAATTCTACTCATGAGGTTTCCATCCTCATGAATTAATCACCTCCCAAAATATATACCTCCAAATACCATTACATTGGGGGTTAGGATTTCAACACATGTATTTTTAGGGAACACAAACTTTCAGTCAATATCAATGGGTGTGATTTTTCTTCTCTTTGAGTAATGCCTACGGATGATTCAATTCTTACGAAAAGCACTTTGCCTTTTAACGGAGCTTTGATTTCCTAGAAAATTTAAAAGTTTTTAATTCATTGATACGAGTTCTACATAACCTTTGGGGTCGACATGTACACCTAGATGAATTCATCACTATTATTTTGTATTGAGCTTGAAGTTTTGCTATATTTGTGGATTATTGACAAGATATTCATAAATGAAGGTTCCTGAAAACTGCTTCCACATTCTTGCATTTGCTTTCTTACCACACTGTGTCATCTAAATTTTGTGGTATGACCCATATCAAGAACAGAACTTTGAAATTTCCATGTTTAGGAGATCAATTTCCAGCATGATAATGTGAGGACCACTGACCCAGTGAAATGGTAAAACTATAAAAAATAAAAACTATTTACCACCTCTGGAAATGTTCCTGCAGGCAAACAGAAAATGAAGAAACATATATTCAAGAACCAAGAGTGCTCCTTCCCTCTCTCTTCCCAATGTAATGAGGCAGAGACTCCACTCCAGACTTCTTCAGCCAAGAACACAGGGTCCCAGCTTTTCCCAGCCCCTATATAGAGGACTTTCTTCCTGGGAGGAGCATAACATCATCATTTCTCATCCTGTCCTCAGTTATCTGTTGCTGAGGCTGAGTCGTGGGAAAGTTCAGTTGAGAGATGGGGTTTGCTTCTTTTGTCCAACCTTATTTGTGGAGCAGAGATTCTATCTTGGGAAAATTGTGTTGAGAATACTGGGGCCCTGATCACTCAAGTTTGTGAAGCAGTAATCTCATGACAGAGAAACTTGCCAAAAAGACCCCACATTGCTGCTCCTGCCAGTGACTGCTTAACATCTAGAGTTGGAGTGTCTCTCTCAGAGAAGGTTGCCATTGTCTCAAAGCCTAGCTACAAAACCCTGACTCAGATTTTTCCTGATTGGTAGAAAACTATAAAATAGCTCCTAATCACTTCCCAAAAGAACTGACTTCAAAGGTAACAGAGAAAATTAGTTCAACCCTAAAAAATCTCTCAGGAATAGTGGAGAGTGTGGCAAAAGACTATTGGAAGTAAATCAATATATAAGTTAAACTATAGGCTGGCTAATTTTCAGGAGATAGTAGGGAATGAGACAGCTGGAAGGAGCTCTCCTGGAATCAGAACAAAAATCAAACACTGATCTCAGAAACTATTCCTTCAAAGAACCAGAATTTGATCATGTTGGTTTGTATAACAATTCATGCTGCAGGACGTTGTAAAAAACAATAGAACACTCAGTTTGCAATTAGTAAAGCTTAACAGCTCTATGTGGTCAGGGAAAGAGGGAGAGAGCCCTACCAAAACCTCTTTCATCCCAGAGTCACTGTGGGAACACACATAGATATGCCTCCTTGAAAAACATCAGAAGATGAACACTGTGGGGGAAGGAGGGAGAAATATACTTTATTAAAATAATCCAGTCTGTCACTAAATAAATAAACAAGCAATTAAAAGCTGTGAGGTAGGGGAATGCATACCCAGAGTTGCTAAAATATATTACCTAAATTCCACCAAAAATAATAAGACATGCAAAGAAACAGGAAAATATGGCCCATATGCTGGAAAAAAGCAGGCAACAAAAATAACCTAGGAGTATGATGAGATTTTGATTTAACAAAGAATTCAAAGTGGCTATTATAAACATGTTCACACAACTAAAGGATACCGTGATTAAAGAAGTGAGGGAAGGTATCATTACAATGTCACACCAGATAGAGAATGTCAATAAAAAAAGATAGAAATTATAAAAAGAACTAGATGGAAATTCCGGAGTTGAAAACTACAATAACTAAAATAAAAACTTCATGATGGAGGTTACAGTAGATTTGAACTGGCATAAGAAACAATAAGTAAACTTGAAGATAAATCAATAGAGATTATTCAATTCATAGAACAGAGAGAATAAAGAATGAATAAAAATTAAGAGAGCCTCAGAGAATGTGGGACAACATTGAGCACACCAACATACACATATGGGCATACCAGAAAGGGAGGAAAGAGAGAGAAAAGAGCATAAAAAAATCTTCAAAGAAATAGTGGCTGAAAATGTATTATATTTACAGAAAAGCAATGCCCTATACATCCATAAATTTTAATGAATTGCAGGTGGAATAAACAGAAACATTGACAAACAGACATATCATAGTAAAAATTATGAAAGTCAAAGACAAGAAGAAATCTTTAACACAGCAAGAGAAAAATGACTCATTTCTCACAAGGGAACCCCAATAAGTTATCAGCTGACTTTTCAGCAGAAACAGTGGAAGCTATAAGGCACTGCAATAATATATAAAAGGTGCTCAAAGAAAAAACTGTCAACCAAGAATCCTGCACATAGCAAAGCAATCTTTCAAAAATCAAAGCAAAGACTTCCAAGAATTTAACAAAAAAACCCAGAAAATTTATTTCTGGAACACTTTCCTTAAAATAAATACTAGAGGAAATTCTTCAGACTGAAAGCAACTACTCTAGACAGTAATTTGAATCCACATAAAAAAATAAAAAGCCCCAATAAAGATAATAAATGTAATCACTTTTATAATTGTCTTTTTTTATTCGAGGAAGATTAGCCCTGAGCTAACTGCTGCCAATCCTCCGCCTTTTGCTCAGGAAGACTGGCCCTGAGTTAACATCCGTGCTCATCTTGCTCCACTTTATATATGTCGGATGCCTCCCACAGCATGACTTGTCAAGCGGTGCCACGTCCACACCCGGGACCCGAACTGGTGAACCGCGGGCCGCCAAAGTGGAACATGTGCACTTAACCACTGCGCCAGCAGGCTGGCCCCTATAATCGTCTTTTAACAGAAGAAAATGCGTATTTTTTCCTTTATTCTCTTATTTAAGAAGCAATTGTATAAAATAATATGTATACAATGTATTTGGGGGTCTATAACGTATAGAAAAACAATACATGGTAATATATTTGCCAATAACAGCACAAAGGAGGCAGTGGGAGCAAAGCTGTACTGAGCTAAGGAAGTGACTACAGATGGTAAAGTAATAAGTACAGCAAAACTTGTTTGGTTCATAACATTAATAGATGTATTGTGTATAACAATAATACCACAAAAAAAGGGCAAAAAGGAAAAGAGTTATGTAGATATAACATTTCTATGTATTACTGTAATTAAGCTAGTATAAATTGAAAGCTGATTCAACTGAGTTAAGATAAATTCTAGAAAAACTACTAAAAAACTTTAAAACTATAGTGAAAAATCATTAAAGAAATTAAAATGCTACATTAGAAAATAATTTCTTAATTCAAAAGAAAGCAGTAAAGCAGAAAAAGAGAAGCATGACATGAGATGAAAAAGGTAAAATAACAGGCATAAATCCAACAATATCAATGATGACATTAAATGTGAATTGATTAAATAATACAATCAGAAGACAGAGATTTACAGACTGGATAAAATCTCCAGGTTTATATTCCTTTGCCACCTGTATTTCCAACACTCATAAAGGTCACTTTCTCTTTATATTTTTACCTCTTATTTTTAAGGCAGGTTCGTCATCAAGAAATCTTAAGCCTTATTTTTGCTGCACAAAGTTGCATTGGAATTATACAGGATTACCCCAGAAAATAAGAAAACATGGCATAAAGCTTTTTTTCTCCTTAAGAACAGTTCACTCTCTACAGAAACATAGAGTGATTCTGAAATAAACATATATGTGATTTGAAGAACCAATTACACAAAGAAGTACCTTAATGTACCATGATATTTCTTGTATTTTAAGGTGTTTTGAAGAAATTTGTATGTCTGCTTCTTTTGGATGGGATATCAAGATATGCTATTGTATCATCCAGATATTTTATTTGCCAATAACATATGAAATTAGAGAAAATTATGAACAGTTTATTATGTGATTTCCAGCTCCTTATTTTCATGTGATTTATTAGGTTCATTATAAGTAGAAATAAATGCTATGAATTATGCCAGTTATTCCTGATAAGGCTTCCTTGAAGATATAGCCAAAATATGGTTAATGGGAAGTTTTATTTGTGTATAAAAGACTCTGATGCTTTCTTAAGAGTCAAAACAGCAAGACTGTTTTCTTCTTCTTGTCTGTTTTAGTGTATCACTGTTACACATGGAGCAAGGATAACATCTCTCATGTAGAAATCACAGAATAGCACGCATGAACAATGAACACATTAACAATGTGGTGTTAATCTTTGACATTGTCCTAATCTTGTCCTCTTTGATGAAGACTGCTGAGAATGAGCAATTTGGCCTATTAATTTTTACTCTACTAATTTTTACTTTGGTGTGCAAAAGCTTTTTAGTTTGATGTAACCCCACTTGTTGAGTGCTCCTTTTGCTATCATATCCAAAAAAATCACTGCCAAGACCAATATCACGAGACATTTTCCATGTTTTCTTCTAGAAGTTTTATGGTTTCAATTCTTACATTTGTGTCTTTAATCTATTTGAGTTGATTTTTCTGAATAGTGTAAAGTACAATCCAATTTCCTTCTTTTGCCTGTGGATATCCAGTTTTCCCAATACCAGTTAAGGGACTATTCTTTTCCCATTGTGTATTCTCAACACAGTTAACTGATTTTTGGCTGTTGACTTTGTATTCCACAACTTTACTGAATTTGTCAATTAATTCTAATAGGTTTTTTTGTGTCTCTGTGTGTGAAGTCTTCAAGGTTTTCTACATATAAGATCACATCATCTACAAATATAACTTTACTTCTTTCTGATTTAGATGGCTTTTATTTCTTTTTCTTGTCTAATTGCTTTGAATAGCACCTCTAGTGCTATGCTGAATAGAAGTGGTGAGAATGAGCAACCTGTCTTGAAACTAACTTTAGAAGAAAAGCTTTCCATATTTTGCTGTTGAGTATGATGTTAGCTGAAGGCTAATATATGACCTTTATTATGTTCAGGTACATTCTTTATATACCTAGTTTATTGAGGTTTTTTTTTTTTATCATGAAAGGGCATTGAATTTTGTCAAATGCTTTTCTACATGTGTTGAAATGATCATGTGATTCCATCCATCATCTGTTAATATGGTGTGGCACATTAGTTGATTTTTATATATTGAACAATGCTTGCATCTCAGGGATAAATCCAGCTTGATTATGGTGTGTGATTATTTTAAGATGCTGTTCAATTTGGCTTGCCAGTGTTTTGTTGAGGATATTTGCATCTATGTTCATTAAAGATATTGGCCTATACTTTTCATTTTCTTAGTGTCCTTGTCTGGCTTTGGTATCGGGGTAATGCTGAACACATAAAATGAGTTTGGAAGTCTTCCCTCCTCTTCATTTTTTTCTAAGAGTTTGAGAAATATTGATGTTAATTCTTAGTAAAATTCACCAGTGAGCCATCTGGTCCTGGGCTTTTCAGTATTGAGAGGTTTCTCATTACTGATTAAATCTCCTTACTTGTTATTATTCTGCTCATATTTTCTATTTCTTCCTGATCTAGTCTTGGTATGTTGTATGTTTCTAGGAATTTACCTATTCTTCTAGATTATCCAAGTTGTGGGTATATAACTGTCCATGTTAATCTCTTATGATTTTTATTTCTATCGCATCACTTGTGATGTTTCCTCTTTCATTTCTGATTTTTATTTATTTGAGTATTTTCTCCTTTTTCTTAGGCAGTCTAGGTAAAGTTTTGTCAATTTTGTTTATCTTCAAAAACCAATTTTTAATTTTCTTTTCTTTTTTTTCATTTTTTTAATTGAGTTATTGATAGGTTACAATCCTGTGAAATTTCAATTGTACATTAATGTTTGTCAGTCATGTTGTAGGTGCACCACTTCACCCTTTGTGCCCACCCCCCACCCCACCTTTCCCCTGGTATCCACTAAACTGTTCTTGGTCCATAGTTTTAAATTCCTCATATGAGTGGAGTCATACACAGATTATCTTTCTCTCGCTGGCTTATTTCACTTAACATAATTCTCTCAAGGTCCATCCATGTTATTGCAAATGGAATGACTTTGTTCTGTTTTGCAGCTGAGTAGTATTCCATTGTATATATGTACCACATCTTCTTTATCCTTTCGTCTGTTGATGGGCACTTAGGTTGCTTCCATGTCTTGGCTATTGTAAACAGTGCTGCAATAAACATTGGGGTGCACAGGACTTTTGGGATTGCTGACTTCAGGCTCTTTGGATAAATACCCAGTACTGGGATGGCTGGATCGTATTGTACTTCTATTTTTAGTTTTTTGAGGAATCTCCATACTGTTTTCCATAGTGGCTGCACCAGTTTGCATTCCCACCAGCAGTGTATGAGGGTTCCTTTTTCTCCGCAACCTCTCCGACATTTGTTGCTATTAGTTTTAGATATTTTTGTCATTCTAACGGGTGTAAGGTGATATCTTAGTGTAGTTTTGATTTGCATTTCCCTGATGATCAGCAATGATGAGCATCTTTTCATGTGCCTATTGGCCATCAGTATATCTTCTTTGGAGAAATGTCTGTTCATGTCTCCAGCCCATTTTTTGATTGGGTTGTTTGATGTTTTGTGGTTGAGTTGTGAGAGTTCTTTATATATTAAGGATATTAAGCCTTTGTCAGATATATGACTTGCAAATATTTTTTCCCAGTTAGTGGGTTGTTTTTTTGTTTCAATCCTGTTTTCATTTGCCTTGAAGAAGATCTTTAATCTGATGAAGTCCCATTTGTTTATTCTTTCTATTGTTTCCCTTCTCTGAGAAGGCATGGTGTCCGAAAAGATCCTTTTAATACTGATGTCAAAGAGTGTACTGCCTACGTTTTCTTCCAGAAGCCTTATGGTTTCAGGTCTCACCTTTAGGTCTTTAATCCATTTTGAGTTTATTTTGGTGAATGGTGAAAAAGAATGGTCACTTTTCATTCTTTTACATGTGGCTTTCCAGTTTTCCCAGCACCATTTGTTGAAAAGACTTTCTTTTCTCCATTGTATGCCCTCAGCTCCTTTGTCAAAGATAAGCTGTCCATAGATGTGTGGTTTTATTTCTGGGCTTTCAATTCTGTTCCATTGATCTGTGCACCTGTTTTTGTACCAGTACCATGCTGTTTTGATTACTGTAGCTTTGTAGTATGTTTTGAAGTCAGGGATTGTGATGCCTCCCGTTTTGTTCTTTTATCTCAGGACTGCTTTAGAAATTCTGGGTCTTTTGTTGCCCCATATGAATTTTAGGATTCTTTGTTCTAATTCTGTAAAGAATGTCATTGGGATTCTGATTGGGATGGCGTTGAATCTGTAGATTGCTTTAGGTAGAATGGACATTTTAACTATGTTTATTCTTCCAATCCATGTACATGGAATGTCTTTCCATCTCCTTATGTCGTCATCCAATTCTCTCAGAAAGGCCTTGTAATTTTCATTATATGGGTCCTTCATTTCCTTAGTTAAATTTACCCCAAGGTATTTTATTCTTTTTGTTGCGATTGTGAATGGTATTGTATTCTTGAGTTCTTTTTCTGTTGGTTCATTACTGGAGTATAGAAATGCTACTGATTTATGCAAATTGATTTTATACCCTGCAACTTTGCTGTAGTTGTTGATTACTTCTAACAGTTTTCCAATGGATTCTTTGGGGTTTTCTATATATAAGATCATGTCGTCTGCAAACAGCGAGAGTTTCACTTCTTCCCTCCCTATTTGGATTCCTTTTATTCCCTTTCCTTGCCTGATTGCTCTGGCTAGGACCTCCAGTACTATGTTAAATAAGAGTGGAGATAGAGGGCATCCTTGTCTCGTTCCTGTTTTCAGGGGGATGGGGTTCAGTTTTTGCCCATTGAGTATGATGTTGGCTATGGGTTTGTCGTATATGGCCTTTATTATATTGAGGTAGTTTCCTTCTATGCCCATTTTGTTCAGAGTTTTGATCATAAATGGCTGTTGGATCTTGTCAAATGCCTTCTCTGCATCTATTGAGATGATCATGTGGTTTTTATTCCTCAGTTTGTTGATGTGGTGTATCACGTTGATTGATTTGCAGATGTTGAACCATCCCTGTGTCCCTGGTATGAATCCCACCTGATCCTGATGTATGATTCTTTTGATGAATTGCTGAATTCTGGTTGCCAAAATTTTGTTTAGAATTTTTGCATCTATGTTCATCAGTGATATTGGCCTGTAGTTCTCTTTTTTCGTGGTGTCCTTGTCAGGTTTTGGTATCAGCGTGATGTTGGCCTCATAGAATGTGTTAGGAAGTGATCCATCTTCCCCAATTTTTTGGAATAGCTTGAAAAGCATAGGTATTAAATCCTGTCTGAAAGTTTGGTAGAATTCCCCAGGAAAGCCATCTGGTCCTGGGGTTTTATTCTTTGGGATGTTTTTGATTGCTGTTTAAATCTCTTTCCTTGTGATTGGTCTGTTCAAATTGTCTGCCTCTTCTTGAGTGAGCTTTGGGAGATTGTAGGAGTCCAAGAATTTATCCATTTCCTCTAGGTTATCCATTCTGTTGGCATATAGTTTTTTGTAGTATTCTCTTATAATCTGTTGTATTTCTGCAGAGTCTGTTGTTATTTCTCCTCGCTCATTTCTGATTTTGTTTATTTGAGCTTTCTCCCTTTTTTTCTTTGTAAGTCTGGCTAGTGGTTTGTCAATTTTATTTATCTTCTCAAAAAACCAGCTCTTTGTCTCATTGATCCTTTCTACTGCCTTTATCGTTTCAATAGTATTTATTTCTGCTCTGATTTTTATTATTTCTCTCCTTCTGCTGACTTTGGGCTTCATTTGTTCTTTTTTCTCTAGTTCAGTTAGGTGTGCTTTAAGGTTGCTTATTTGGGATTTTTCTTGTTTGTTAAGATGTGCCTGTATTGCGATGAATTTTCCTCTTAATACAGCTTTTGCTGTATCCCATATGAGTTGGTATGGCATGCTATCATTTTCATTTGTTTCCAGGTATTTTTTTATTTCTTCTTTAATTTCTTCAATGATCAATTGCTTGTTCAGTAGTGTGTTGTTTTGTCTCCACATCTTTGTGCCTTTCTCAGCTTTTTTCTTGTAATTAATTTCTAGCCTTATCGCACTATGATCTGAGAAGATGCTTGCTATTATTTCAATTTTTTAAAATTTGTAGAGGCTTGCCTTGTTTCCCAACATATGGTCTATTCTAGAGAATGTTCGATGTGCACTTGAGAAGAATGTGTATTCAGCTCTTTCAAGGTGGAGTGATCTATATATGTCTATTAAGTCCAATTGTTTTAGTTTTTCATTCAGCTCCACTATTTCCTTGTTGATTTTCTGTCTGGATGATCTGTCCATTGATGTGAGTGGGGTGTTGAGGTCCCCTACTATTATTGTGTTGTTTTTAACATCTTCCTTTAGGTCTGTTAATAGTTGCTTTATGAATCTTGGTGCTCCTGTGTTGGGTGCATAGATATTTATAAGCGTTATTTCTTCTTGATGAAGTGTCCCTTTGATCATTATATATTGTCCCTCTGTGTCTCTCTTTACCTGTCTTATTTTGAAATCCACTTGGTCTGATATGAGAATTGCAACACCTGCCATTTTTCCTTGCTATTTGCTTGAAGTATTGTCCTCCACCCCTTCACCCTGAGTCTGTGTTTGTCCTTGGGGCTGAGGTGTGTTTCCTGGAGGCAACAAATTGTTGGATCTTGTTCTTTAATCCATTTTGCCACTCTGTGTCTTTTTATTGGAGAGTTCAATCCATTCACATTGAGAGTGATTATTGATGCATGTGGACTTAATGCTGTCAATCTGTCGCTCATTATCTTGTTTTCCTGTGTTTCTTTTCCTGTGTGCTTTAGACTACCCATTTAATACTGCAATTTCTTATGCTGGGTTTCTTAGATTTTTCCTTATCTATGATTTGTGACTCTGTTCTGTACTTTATTTTAGTGTCTACCTTGAAGTTTGTATTTAGAATCTCATGTATAATATAGTCTATTCTCTGGTGGTCTCTTACTTACTCAACCAATACTGCTTTAGACCCTTTGCTCTTCCCCTCCTAAATAATTATTTTCATTTTTTATTCCAACTCGTCTTATTAATTTGTAGTTAGAGTGCTAAGATCGTCCTTGTTTTGGTAGTTTCCTTATTTTTACCCTAATGCTATAGTTGAATATTTGCTATCCTGTTCTGGTTCTATCCATCGGTCTCCCTAGTCTGTGGATTGTGTCCCCTTTCTCCCTTTTTCCTTTTTTCAAGCATGAGAGCCTTCTTGAGGATTTCTTGTAATGGAGGGCTTTTAGTTACAAATTCCCTTAACTTTTGTTTGTCTGGAAAAGATTTAATTTCTCCCTCATATCTGAAGGAAATTCTTGCTGGATAGAGTATTCTTGGCTGAAGGTTTTTATCCTTTAAAGCTTTGAATATATAACTCCATTCTCTCCTAGCTTGTAGGGTTTCTGTAGAGAAATCCGCTGACAGTCTGATAGGGGCTCCTTTATAGGTTATTCTCTTCTTTTTCTTACTTCCCTGAGTATTCTTTCCTTATCATTCCTATTTGCCAACTTTACTATTATGTGCCTTGTGGTGGGTCTTTTTACATTGACAAATCTAGGAGATCTAAAACCCTCCTCTACACACATTTCTCCGTTGATCCCTAGATTTGGGAAGTTCTCTTCAATAATTTCGTTAAGCACACATTCTGCTCCATTTTCCTTTTCCATATTCTCAGGAATTCCTATGATCCTTATGTTCTTACTCCTCATTGAATCCACTATCTCTCGGAGATTTTCCTCATTTTTTTAAAATTCTTAGTTCTCTTTCTTCCTCTCTCTGGCTCCATTCAGCCTGTCTGTCCTCGATTATGCTGATTTGCTCCTCTATGTTGTCTACACGGGCATTCAGGGAATCCATATTCTGTTTTATCTGGTCCATTGTGTTTTTCATCTCAAGTAATTCTGTTTGATTCTTCTTTATGATTTCAATCTCTTTTGTGAAGTAATTCCAGAACTCGGCTTGTTTCTCTATCTTTCTCTCTACCTCATTGAGTTTTTTGATTATAGCTGCTCTGAATTCATTATCACTTAGTTTACCTAATTCCAAGTCCTCAGGACTTAATTCTGTGTTTTTATTGTTTTCCTTCTGGTCTGGGGCTTTTATAAATTGCTGGATGGTAGAGGAGCAGTTTTTTCTCATGGTGGTAGAATTCAGTTGCAGTTACAGCCTGTCGCCACTAGATGGGGGTCGAGAGCAGCATGTTAGCTCTCCGCCTTGGGGCAAGATGGCTGCACCCACTGGCTTTGCTGGGGGGGAGGGGCTGTTACTCACACGCGCTGGTCTGGGTTCAGA